>NC_031773.1:31932646-32097046 GCF_001522545.3 Parus major | reverse complement strand
GCAGGGACCCCCAAAGGAGGCGGCTGCGGCGGGGGATTTCCTCCCCCTCCCGCCCTGCCGGGCTCCTCCTCCCCAGACTGCGCGGCGTCGGGGCGGCGGGCGCACGGACGCGGACAATCAATAGCCACGGTCACAAATTACCGCAGGAAGTGTTAGCTGCGCACCAGCTCCTAAACAAGATCGATGGCCTCCCGCTGCTGCACGGCCACGAAGGGCTCACCCACCTCCCTCCACCCCTCTCTTCACCCCTCTCTTCACCCCCGGCGGGCGAATTCCGCCCGCTCGGGGAACGGGACGGGGGTGACAGTGCAGGGCGGCCGCGGTATCACACACAAACCCACCCGGCGGTAGGGCCTGGCCCAAGCCCAGGTGATGAGGGGAGGTCGCCCCGTTACCCGCGGTCCCTGGCTTGGGCGCGGGGCTGACTCGGAAGCCACCCGCGCCCCCGACCCCGCGGACGGTGACTAAGGCCCCTCGTCCCACGTGGGCGGCCGCCGCTCCCCCTCCCCCGGCCGCGCCCGGCTGACACCGGGAGGGCTGACTCAGCGCCCCCCGCCCGCAGGCTGCCCGGGGAAGCACTGGGGCTGCCCGGGGAAGCGCTGGGGGCTGCCCGAGCTGTGCGGGTCGCTACCGCCCCGGTCCCCAGCCGGACCACCCGGCGCTGAGCGCGTCTGAGCGAAGGAGGGGTCGGCACCGGGAGCGCGGCAGCGCCTGAGGTGTCCGTGCGCGGAAGCGGGATGAGGTGTCGGCGAACTAAATAAATCCCTAAGAAGCCCTGGCAGTGCGGGAGGCTGGCGGGCAGCGACTTCTGGGAAGGTTCGCGTCGCTGCTTCCTGTTCTTCCCTGGACAACCTGCAGCAGCACCGCCGGACACCGGTCTGTCCGGAAACGGGGTGAAAACCTCCGCTCTCCCCTGCGCTGCCACCCAGGTTCTTGGTGCTGGCTTGAGGAAAAAACTGCCAGTTAAAAAGAAACTGTTTCTGTTCCATTTGGTTGCAAAAGTCCTGTCCTTACGTGGTGCGTGGTGGAGAATTACCTGTTCGCTTTTGGGTTTGTTTTTTTTTTTTTTTTTGTTGACTGTTTAAACATACGGAACGTTAAGCAGGTTTGATAATGTCTCTAAGTGTTACAAAACCAGTGCTCTCATGCTGTTAATTACATTTGCAAGGTAAATAACAGTCCCACTTTGAATGCGTGCATTTATATAAGCACAAATATACCGCCCTGGTATGTGTGTACACTGGTACATCTGTATGTATGTCACAACGGGTAACCAAGTCACACACAAAATCCATTACTTTGGTTTGTGTGAAGATGCATTATGGTTGTTTTAATTTTTACTAGAACATAATATACAAGGTATATTATAAAATATATGATAATATATATTAATATATATATTTAATATATATGTTAAATACATACGTTACTGAAGGTAGGAATACCACAAATTAATCGAGTTGTAAAATACAAGCATACAGTTTGGAAAATACCTAAGTCAAGGGTGCCAGCTTAATCAAAATTTATATTTCATCTTGATGATGGTCTTTTAATTAAAACTTTAACATACATTTTTTTTCTTCCTGCAATTTCTTTCAAAACATGTTTTTTGTTAAACTCTTCAATAGTTTTGCCATCCTTCTCAAGCCTGGGGCTTCCTGTATTGATAACTACATGCTATTCAAACCTCACATTGAATACAGAATATGCTCATGAGATTTTTTTCTCTTAATATTTCATTATAATATCTAATTGTTAGGGAAATATTAATAAAATGATGCAACATCCTTGTGGAGTAAGATTTTTGATCAATCTGCGCCATCCCAAGACCCAGGGTGCAACTATTTCACCTCAGTGCTCAAATCTGAGATCCTTTGCCCTCATTGGGGTTCCTTATTCTCTCCAAAAGAAGATTCATAATTTGCCCTTTGTGTCTTTGGCTCAATTTGAGATTCGAGGTCTATGTCACAGCAGCTTGGGGACTGGTATTAACTCCCCAGCTCAGGTGCTGCTAGTGGTACAGCAGGACCTTGCTCAGATCAACCACCCAAGGTAGAGCTTAGCAAGGCTGATGTAAGTTTTAGAGCCCATGCTGTGCAGCTTGCTGCTGAGTGCCTCCTGACAGGAGCCACGCTACCACACTTAAGGCAGAACATGTTTTGTCTTCATTCTTAAGTCCTTTCACATATTATTCCTCTTCTCTGAGGCCAAAGCGGCTATTTCAGTTGAGCATTTTGCTTCTTCTTCACCCATTCTCCAACTATGTTTTTCAAAATCACACAAAGATGACAAAATCATATTTTCTCATTTAATGGTAATGGGGTCATTTTAAATCTGTGAAGAAAGCTTGGACCAAAAAAATATAAATACATCTATTACCTGTTTTGCATCATTAGATTGGTATCCTTGATCAGTCATTAGTTTCCACACACAGATACAAATATACACATGGAAATAAATTCAGTAGTCAGAAAAAAAAGCTGATAAAACCTACTTTAATAAAAGAAGTGATATTAAAGACATTCAATGTACAGAACATTACCAAAAGACCTGAACATGCTGTCACCACAACACCATTAGTCTACATCCTTAATGTATGTCCCTTAACATACATCTGTACTCAATGTACCTTGTAATTACCTCATTATGGTTAACTACTGCTGACCCCTGTGTGGAACATGTTAACATACAGAGCAACTGTGAAATAGCTAGGGAAAAGCAAGGGGAGACTTCAGAGCAAACTTACTATTCCATTGATACGATCTGCCCACAGAGTTAGCATCATAGGCTTTGCTTCCATATTTAAGTAATTTCCATTCCACAAATACTTCTTTTATCAGCAAAACAAAGAAACAACTGATACATGATAGATTAAGCAAGTCAGAAAAACTAACTGCATGTAACACAAGGACCAGGTAGTGATCAGATCTGTTATCTACAACTCAAAATGAAGTCCCTGAAATAATGTCAGGATTGTGTTTACTTACCTAAACAAAATTCTTCATAGCACTGTTACAAGAAATAATTACCAAACTGGGCTTTACCACTGAGAAGACATTTGTTGCTTTTCTCCCACCCCCCACTTGCCCCAAACCCAGGGCAGTGCTGTTGCACACAGTCCCACATCCTTGGGGAAAGAATAATGCATTTCTACCTCAGTTTCTATATCCTACAGCTCCAACTTCTGACTTTACCCATGGCAGTGACAGAGCAAGCTGAAAACTTAGACACCATTCTGAAGAATTTCAGTTACTTCAACTACATCTCCAGGAACGTTTCCATTCCCTACACCAAAACAAAATTATAGACTCCCTTGTATAAATACAGGCTCATTTTCATAAGCAAAATTCCTCCATCTCTGCGGCCTTCAAAATTAATTATCCACCTCTCCTTCCTCCAAACATAATTTATCCTAGCTGCATTCATTACTGAGCAGCTATCTTAGCTGCTGCTGTTTCTTTAACTCTTGTTAACTTATGCCTATTATTGTTTCACCCTGCTCTTGTGAAGTAGTGAGTGGTGAGCAGGAGCATAGGACAGCTGGAAAGCAAAGCCCTGTGTACTTGGTCCATTAAAGAGACAAAGCTAAGGCACCTCTGGATGGCAGGTGAGAGAAAGAGAATGATCAGTCATGGAACAGGTTCTAAAAACCTGTATTTTCCTTTAAAAACCTTTAAAAGGGTCTGAAATCCTCCAACCTATTTGGAAAACCATTAGAACTGGCAACTCTGCTAATGGTTCTCAATTGCTTGTCTTTCACTCTCTTGCCTCTTGTAATGTGTTTCCCCTTGTCAGGAAGATTTCCAAGCCAGACAACACCTGAATTTCTGATGCTAGAAGAAAAATCTAATTTTGGGGTTTATTTAAGCATCATAAAGAAGAAGCAAAGACAACACACCACTCAGAAAAGCTGCAGCATTAACAGCTGGTGAGTCAAGGCCAATTGGGTTCTAATTAGCTCAAATGTCCTACCCCACTTCACCACTGCCATGGAAGATGCTCAGAGCCTAGAGTACCTCTCGTATGAAGACACACTGAGACAGTTGGTGTTGTTTAGCCTGGAGAAGATTCCAAGGAGACCTTACAGCAGCCTTCTGGTACCTAAAGGGGGCTACAAGAGAGCTGGAAAGGAGCTTTTCACATGGCCGTGTAGTGACAGGGCAAGGGAGAATGGCTTTAACCTGAAAGTGGGTAGGTTTAGGTTAGATATTAGGAGAAAATTCTTTATTGTCTGGGTTGTGAGGCACAGGAGCAGGTTGCTCAGAGGAGCTGTGGTTACCTCATCCCTGGAAGTGTTCAAGGCCAGGTTGGATGGTGCTTTGAGCAACATGGTGGAGTAAAATAGATCTCTGTCCATGGCAGGTGGATTGGAATTACATGATCTCTAAGGTCCCTTCCAGCCCAAACCATTGTATCATTCTAAACAGCAAGCACAACCCTTTCTCCTACAGAGACAGATCCTCCTTCTGCAAAATCAGTTCTCAGTCTGGCTTACTTTCTCTTCATTTCCACAAAATGGTACCAGGCCAGTTTTAATCCCAGTACTGTTCAAGAAAATTGGAGACAAAACGTCTCTACATGTATAACACATGGTTGGCTGTTTGAAAAGGTGTAGGAAGTAAACTCACCTCAAATTTAGGAGCTAGGATTGGGGGTAGCCACTTTTCTGACCCCTATGCTCCCCTCCCCAGCATTTTCTGGGTGCAGGGGACTGGACACAGCTTCCACGTGAAGGGAATCGCTGCAGACTGAGCTGGATGAAGGAAGGTGTGGACTGGGCCAGACTGGCATCAATCATCAGGAACATATACATTAAAGAAAAGCTGGGAGTTCTCAACAGTGCCAGATAGCACATGATTTCTGTGTTGCATTTCTTTTTTACAACAGCTTCTCCAGAGGAGGTCACCGTTACTTTGCTCACTATAAATGAGCAGGGTAGGGCTGTCATTATCATGAATGCATCCTGCAGAAGGGTAGGAGGAGTTAAAGCAGAAAGATGGGCCCAAAGAAAAGGCTCTAAATGACTATACTTAAAATTTTCCACCTCACAAGTTTCTTGGAATCTGACTCTTGATGTTTTCATTTGTTGGGAAGATGGAGGGGTTAGCAGCTCTGTGCAGAGTGTTTGAAATAAATCAGTTTCTCCAAATTCAAACTCAAATTCAGTATCTCCAGCAGCAGGTCAGAAACAAAAAGTCATGACCAGAAAAAAAACCAAAAGTCACAAAAGTTTAAAGTGAGGTTACAAGCTTGACAGAAATGAAATTATTTAAGCAGCATCTGGAGAAGCAAGGCCATCAAAAGTGAAACTAATGTTTAGTATTTTCCACTACTTGTGCTTTTCTGAAGCTCCATCTCCCAGAGTTCAATGATCTTCTACTTACATATAGAGATAAGAAAGCAAAGAGAAAGTCATGAAAAAATGAAAGAAATATCTCCTAATGGCATTAAAGAAATCACCTGGGGTAGAAAGGTTGTGTTGAGTTTGATTTTTTCTTAATTTTTAATGAATTTCTTTTTCTTAAGTCATTCAGTGCTGACAAATAGTGCTAAGAAAGGTGTTTCCACTTAGAACTCTGAGAAAGCTCGTCCCAGGACAGATACCACCTTAACACTTTGCAACCTGTGCAACTTTGTCACCTCTTATATCTTACTCTGTCCACCTTCAAGACTAAAGTTCAAATGTGCTGGGGTGGCAATCTATCTATTTTTGTTATGGCAAATCATTCACTGCAAAGACAAAAGCCTTGAGTAGAGCTGTCCCAAAGGCAATATAGTATATACTTACTGCAGTACTTTTCTAACTCACAGTAAGAATAAAATTAATTTGTCTTTATTTTTTGCTGCTGCAATGGCAAAGAAATTCACAGGTGTACCTGAAGAAAGAGGTGATGTTTGAAAGAAAGAAGTTAGAGAATTGTTGATACTGAGACTTGTGTCATTTTATGCCATTAGTTTCTTCACAAAGTTGAGTCTCTTTGGCCTTTAATTTTCTCATGTGTCAAATGAAATAATTTCTACTTTACCTGGCAGCAGCTATGAAATAATTAATATTTGTAAATGGTTTCAAAATCCCATTGGGAGGTGAATACCAAAAGAATGCAATGTATGTATGATCTCTGAACGTATAGATCATGGAATCAAGATTGGAAGAGACCTTCAAGATCATAGTCCAGTCATCAACCAAGCACTACCATAGTCACCCCTAAACCATAATCCCCGACACATGAGTGCCACATCCAGATGCCTCTTGAATACTTCCAGAGACAGTGACTCCACCACCTCCCTGGACAACTTATTCCAATGCTTGACCACGCTTTCAGTGAAATTTTGTTTTCTAATATCTAATCTGAACCTCCCCAACTTAAGGCCATTTCCTCTCATTCTTTCACTTGAGACATGGCAGCACAGACCAATTCCCACTTTGCTACAACCTCTTGTCAAGCAGTTATAGAGGGAAAGGAGGTCTCCCCTGAGCCTCCTTTTCTCCAGTCTTCCCTTAGCTCCCTCAGCCACTCTTCATATGACTCACTTTCTAGACCCTTCACCAGCTCTGGACACACAGTGTTCTTGTTGTGAGGTGCCCAAATCTGGACACAGCACTCAAGGTGCAGACTCACCAGTGCTGAGTACAGGGGGACAATAATTGCCCTAGTCCTGTTCACCACACTCTTCTTGATGCAGGCCAAGATGCTGTGTACCACGTGGGCACACTGCTGGCTCACATCCAGCCAGCTGTTCACCAGCACCTCCAGGTTCCTTTCAGCTGAACAACTCTCAAACAACTCTTCCCTAAATTTGTAGCACGGGATTGTTGTGGCCCAAATGCAGGACCTGATGAAGAAAACAATTGTATTATTTTACTACCAGCCACTTTTTGTTAGAATTTTTGCTAACAAAATACCATTTTTGCATCAAATTACTTGGTTTGAGTATTAGGCTTTTTCAACTCTTCCCATTTTTTAAGGTATGCTCTATGTCTGGTTTTACCCCAAAGTAAATGTGTATGGGTGAATGATGAAATCCTTGAAACTTTTTAATGGAAATTATGAGATAGTATGAGCTATCATAGCATCTCCATATATGTAATGTTTTGTGATGTGTGTGTATGTATTTCCTTAGTGTTCAGAATGACTAGCTGTTATGCCCAAAATAGCCTTTGTACTTTACTCATGCGGTTTTTTTCTGAACAGTCACACTAAGCCTTTGCAGTCAAAATTTCCTAGCCAGTCATGCAATCAAGTACAGATCAGCTGTGTTCACACTGCCAAAGACAGCCTGTACCTCAAAGGCTCTTCAGCTTAGCTACTTCTCACAACTTCCTAAGAACAGCTTCATAAAGGAGGCTTTACGTAGATGTTTAGGCTATTACCAAGACCACACTTTCCAGTAATCTGACCTGCCTTTCCCTGAAAAGCCAGCCTGGGAGGGGTTACCCAATTGCCTTTGGAGGTGAAGGGGGAGATGTCCAGAATCTCAGATTTCTTATCACCCACCATTACTTTCCTGGGTGGGTGTGTGTGTGTGTGTGTGCGCACAATCATCTCTCTCTTTATCCAAAACAACCAACCTACCAAACACCAAAGCAACAATTCCTACTTCTCCATTATGTTCTAGCCAATAGTGATGCTTTGCCCATGCCTTTTTTCACATCCTGGGGCTTGCTTCCCACATCTGCAAGTCTGGGAAGGCTGAGAGTGAGGCTTTAGCAGAAATACAGGTCATGACTCCAGCCTCTGGAAAGCTATGGATTTTCTTTGGGTAGCCAGGGAGAAAACTGATGTGAGACGTGTGAACACCTGGTGGGTAGATGGGAGCCAGGCAGGCAGCACTGTGCCCACCTGCATTGCTGAAGGTGCCTCTGAGCAGAGCAAAGCAGGGCCTGAGCCACTGGCAAAAACAACTTCTGTTTCTCTGTGCCTTACATTTGGTGGTAGTAGATGTAGGAATTAGTTGAACAGACAGCAGAAGGCCAGTGCTGCCTTGCTTCAGCAGAATATGTTTGCACCCCAATCAATACAGCCCCCTAAGAAAAGAGTTTGGTAATAATGAGACTTTCCACAAATACGATTTGTTTGTCTTGAAACAAATCACATTCCATTTAAAATCCAAAATTGCTTTGATTTTTCTGTAAAGAAACTTATAATAATAACACCCCAAATGGGTATTATTCCTGTTTGTAAGCATATGGTTCTAGAAATTACATTTCAAACAAAGGAAGCACTGACTTGTTACCCAGAATTAACTGGAAAAAGTTACTGATTGTCCAGGCAGCCATTCAGGGGTGTGGGTGAGGGGGATGTTTAAATATAGAAATAGTCATAACTACCATGACTTCTAAAATTAAAAAGAAAAAAAGAGCACAAACAAAAATTTACAGTGTCAGTGAAATTATTCACTGGAAAGTGAGGATAATCCATGCTCATAAAAAGCAGAAAATAACTTCATGCAGTTGACAGTTTTATTATAGGAACATAGGAAAATGGTGACAGAAAACGATATTTTGATGCTGATTGTGTTATTTGTGCCTCTTTCTCCATGTTTTCTTTTCACACATCAGAGCATACAATACAACCTGACTGTCAAGTAACAAGCAAATGGAGTGGTGTGAATTAATTATCTCTTTCATTTAAATGTACATCTTAATTAAGTTTATTCATAGGAGAATTGACATCCTGAAAAATTCTTTACATTTAAGAGATGTTAAAATAATAAAATCCCTGAAGTTTAAAGAATATATGTTTTCCTTAACTGATTGGGAGACATTAAAAAGTGTATCCCGTTGACTTTTAAAAGACATAAAAAATAAAAAAAAATAAAATAATTAAAGAACTCTGCTGATTTAAACTATTATTTTTTAAAGTATTAAATCAGTAATTAAAAACAAAACTCAAAGTGGTAGCTAATGTTAAAAGTATAGTCCACAGAGACAATTACAGATTTCTATTCCTGAGAAAAAGAAAACTTTTAAAGAACACAAACACCTAATGGAAGGCATGGTTCATTATTTTTGAGGGTGGAAGGAGACTCGATCACCAATTTTTATTTTATTTTTATTTCATTTTAAATAGAACCCTCTAAATATTTTTCACACAGGTAAACTGGTAACATGGAAGTATTTGCTGGCTTTATGAAAGATCTAAAAGATTGACTTTTCCTCTGGCATAGCTTAATCGTTAGTAAAAACAAAACAAAACGCACACTAAAAAAGCTGTTATTTCACCAGCTTGGGTTTGGTAAGTGCCTGTTAAGTAGCACAGCAGAGAAGAGGGAAAAGGTCAAAGTTTATATTGAGCTGGATGCTTTGTGAGGTCTCTGAATTATGCACCAGGGCTTGAGCTGTCCTTTCCTTGCATGTCCCTTGCCCCCACTGCCTTGCATCCTGCTCCTGCTTGCCTTAGCGCTGTGAGGAGAGGAGGGGAGCAAAGGGGAGAGGGGAAGGGAGTTTATCCTGGTTTTGACCCAGGATAAGCATGATTCCTTGCCACAGTGGGTATTTGTCACAGGAGAGAATGTGGTGCTGGGGGATGGGGTGGAGAAAGGCAGTTTAAAGGGAAACAAAACTGGAGGGAAATGAGTTCTTGTAAATTAAATGCAGAGTGTCTTAAGATATAATAAATAAAATACACCTTCTCCAGATATAGCAAAAAAGCACACCAGTGCAGTGGATAGCAGAGAAGCTGTGGAAATACGATTAAACTTTTAAAAGAAGAAAGAAAATGAGGAATTAAAAAAAGCTCCAAAGATTCTTTTTTTCCAAAGGTGAGCAAAAGGCAGTGTCAGACACAGCAAAGCATCTTCCCTCCATGTGCCTTTTTCCATTCCCAGTATCTGTGTTTCCTGAGTTTCTCATTTTGAGTCACTGGGGGCCAAAGAGGGGGTAGGGGAGGGGGGGGAGCTGGGCTACTGCTCCAGTAATAAAGAGATCTCAGCCTGAGCCTGGTCCCATCTGTGGGGTTGTCCCTCCGTGCTGACCTCTGTGGAGGCATACAGGGTCCCAGCCACACAGTGAAAAGGTAAATTTAACCAGCTGCTTCTCAGGAGAGCTCTGCCTGGCTGGCACACATGTACCACATGCCTATTGACCTGGTCTCCAAAATCAAAAGAGCAGAGGAAGTGTAACAGGTATAAAAGTCCCATGGGCTCATTACCACTACAGCTGTGGGCTCTGCCCACCCCACAGTGAGGAAGCCAAAGTCTTCCTCTGGTGGCTTTTGGTCCTGACTGGGCTGGAGGTTGGATGGCAGGATATGGTTGTAAATCCCATCACAGTAAGGAAGGGATTAAACCCGAGTGTCCCAGCCTTAGGTAAATTATCTAACCTCTAGTGTGTTAACCATAACATGTTGGTGCCCTGGCTTAGTGACCAGTCTCCAGGTGAAGAGAAGACCTCCTTTTGTTTCTGGAGTCAGTGTAAGGGCAGAGCAGCCTCTCCAGGGTTACAGGATGCTCTGCTGACCTCTGACAGCTCCCCACTGGGCTGACAGGCTGTGTGGGGTCTCCAGGGAAGCAATTGCTTCCTCAGAGCAGAAGCAGCAGCAAACATCATAGCTGAGAGGTGATTTGGATTGCACTCTCAAGTCAGGGGCTTAAAAAAAACACTACAGCATGCAACTCTTGTGTGCCTTTTTTATTTTCCCCTTCTGGGCCCATGTATGCAGGTTTGAAAAGGCTTTTGAAGTAGGCTCACTCATGTTTTAAACCAGCATATTTTTAAACAAACCTTTGTACTTTGTATCCATGGTGCAAATGATTAAAATCAACACTAGTTAGCTGTGGCTATGCATGGGACTGACCATGATTACTGAAACTGAACGAGACCTAAGGCTGCTGGAAGTTGCCTCTTTAACTACAATTTTAACTACTTATTTAATCAGTTGTTCTTTATTTTGCTAATAATGATGTCTTGGTATCAGCAGAAAGAGTGCAACTCTTGTTTCTGTTTTTGTAAAATACCTGTTTTAGCTGAGCTACAGGATAGCAAAATAGCTGGATTGTAACCTCCTTGATGGCACAGTGTCCTCTGTGCCCAGCATTCTTTAACTCCAAAATAAAACTGGCTAACTTGGTAGACAGGGTATATTGAAGGCTTTTAGTAATTTATATTTGTGGTAAGGTGCAGTTGGAGACTCAGTACCTTAGGTGTAGGATGGAGTCAAGCAGAGATGAAGGCATTGGTTCTTCCCTGCTCCTCCTCCTCCTCCCGAGCTTCCCATGTCTTGAACTGCTGCCTAACTAGGCTTGGGACCTCAGGCCTGTTTTCTTGTCCCAGAAAACAATTCCACCACTGTAAGCATCTTTAGATCACATGGTAAGGGCTATTGTATGAATATACATTAGTTCAATTAGGTTGCTTGTCATGTAGTTATTGTGGGCTTGTACCTTTAATTTTTAGCATTGTCATGTGTTATGATCTGGATTTCTAATGGCTCAAATGTCTTCTCTCTTAGTAAAAGCATTGGTGGCTGTAATGTTTTTACTTGAGTGGAGCCCCAAATAAAATTTTGCTGCAGATTAGCTAGTGCACATGAATAGATATGAAGCAATGGAGGTCACTCACATCACCTTAGTCTGTAACACAAGTGTAGTTCATGAAATACCATCCAGTCCCCAGCTTCTGGCACTCATGGCTGCACTAAAGCATATTTGCCAGGGCAACATTCCCAATCTTCTGTCTTTAAGAGCATCTTTTATTTTTTAACTCTTTTGTAGTCTTCTTGCATGACATATGGCAAATTATTTTACCTTTTCCTGCTCCATTTTCCCAAAGTGAGAATAGTGCTCAACCTCTGAGGACTGTAGGAGACAATTCATTAGCATTGTTAAGATGCTCTGAGATGGGTGGGTAGTAAGTCCAAAGAATATTTAAAATTGAAGAAATGTCTGATTCCATCTCCAGCTGTTTGCTGTAGCTTCTCTGACTCCTAAAAAAATGTTGGCATTTTAAAAGCTGCTGCCTATGGCCCTTGCTTTTATCATTGCTGTACTTTTTTCATGTCATGGTTCACAGTTACCTTTTCCTTAAGCAGATTTCCTCTAGCAAAACACAGCTTTTTCTTCAACTTCTTTACTTGTGAAGAAAGAGTGCCTTTCATTTGCTCACATATAAACTTTCTGCATTTTTTTAGTTTTAATATGACAGTTTTAAGTAGAATGGCTGGCTTATATTAAGCCACTTTTTGTATTTTACCTCATATTACATTTTTGTATTTTACCACAATTCTGAAGTGATTACAAAAGATATTTCAAGTACAACAAAAACCCAGAAGGATTCAAGTTCCATTCACCTTCCTAAAAAATATTGATGTATGTCATTAATGTTTTTTTTTCCCCCAGCATTTTCTAGTTAAAAATTAAAAATCCTATTTAGAAGGTAAAGTAAAAAAATCACATTTGTAGTGCATGAGTTTCCTTTTATTTTTGCAAATGCACTTTCCAGCAGAGCTCAATCTATTTGTAATTACTCAACACTACAGAATCTCTCCTTGGGCAGAAGATTAGATAATAAAGTGTCTATGACAAGCACCAATCTTTAAAAGGGCCAGAGAAACAGCACCTAAGATAGCAGCAAGAGCAAAAATTCTACTTGAAAGAATACACTGGTGTTTCTATTTACTAACTTATCAGCTTTGCTTAAATTAACTATGACTAAAGTATGCTCTACCCTTTTCCTCAATTAACTTTTCATTCATTCACAAATTCGTTGGGCCTCACCCTGGAATGAGACCCTTCATTCTTCAAAGAGCCGGGGTGACCTGCTACAGTTTCCAACTAATCAGAGAAACAAAAAAAGGCTGAGATTAAACCCCAAGGAAGCCAGGCTATCTTGGAATTCACTTGCAAGAATAAACATTGTCACTTACAACAAGCAGATCTGCAGATATTTAACAAACCCCAGGGTGCTCTATACAATGAAGATTTCCACATTTGATTGCCATCTTCTCTGCCATAGGAGATTTTTTAAGACTTTATCTAATCAAAAAGTTAGCTGGTGTGTTAGATAAAAGAAACTTTCAGCACACTTATAAGGATTTAGACAACCTTCTAAGTCCCTGTCCATTGCAGTCGGCTCTGGTATTGTGAATCACAAAAATCACATTAAAATCATAATCCAGACAAAATTGGAGAAATAGACTATATCTGCAATCGGTCAATTTATGTGTGACCTTTATTTTTTTTTGTAAGAAGAAAAGAAACCCACTTAGAATTTATTGTGGTTAATGCTACCAGTTTTGAACAAGCTCTGTAATAACTTAGCATTAATTTATCCTTTTACAGAAAATGTTTTTTCAGATGTCTTTTTACTACCAAGAGTGGAAACTGTGTACTGACAGAATATTGAGAGTTAAACTGCTATCATTAATCAGTGTTACAGATATCCTGAGAAAATAAAAATATCTCTATGGAGTCAGAAAGTTGTTAAGAGTTAAGAAAATAATTATCTGATCTGCTGGGCTGATGGAATCTCCCTCTGCTGTTGATTGTGGTTTTCATTTTATGCAGCAGAATGTTCAGTTTAGTCAGAGCTACCTGGAAGATGCCCATAAAAATGTCTGTCAAAGAAATATCTAAAAGGAGTAAAATTATCAGCAAACATGGATATGGGTGGTGAATGTTTTTTCATAACTACTGTGTTCATACAAGGAGGGAGATAAAAGAAGGGAGCAAGAAATGTGAAATAGAATTTGCTAACCATGCATTACATATGTCAAGAAGAATGAAAACAGGACAAAAGGGGTGGCCAGATGAATGGGTTTCATGCCAGAATCATCACAACACACATAAACACATCTCCAGTGATTATTTTGACTCCCTGTAACAGTAAGACATTTCTTCCTATTGCCTTTGCTGCATTCTGGAGAAACAACGGAAAATGAATCATTCAGCAAATTGAAAGGCAGAGATGGAGAAAATGGACAGGCTTTCTTGGACAGAAAAGTCTGTGTGTCCCAACCTCTTCTGGGATGTTTAGATGCAGATCAAGAGAAAAGTTGACAGTGTGAGGCAATGGGATTGCTTGTTTAAGTGTGCAGTAGCTTTAGTTTTATGTCTGTATCTTTAAAGAACAACAACAAAAGTATGTATGTACATATGTACATATGTACGTATGTACGTATGTACTTATGTACGTATATACGTATGTACGTATGTACGTATGTACGTATGTACGTATGTATGTATGTATGTATCTATCTATCTATCTATCTATCTATTCATCCGTCTGTCTTTCTGCTTACCTGCCTACTCACCTACCTACCTGTGTATAACATTGCTGTAGCTGTGAATAAACAGATAAAGAATGCTCTATAAGGTGAAGTGGGGTGTTTGTTTTTGCTTTTTATAAGACCAACCAAGGTGGCTAGGCAGCAGAGTACACCAGTGGGATTCAAAGTAAGCTGGCTGCTGGAAATGGATTGAGCCCTCCCAGCAGCTGTTGTCTGCAGTGGGTTGCCTAAACTCTCCTGCAAGTCCCTCCACTGGTAGAACTGGGGAGTGCTAAACAGATGGGGGGAAGTGTGAAGCAGGCAGAGATGGTGGATTCTTTGGTCAGCACAATTCTATCTGAAAGCAGATGTCTGCCAACCACCTTCACTGCACTGAGAAAATGAAAACTGCAGCAACTCTGTGACTGAGGCAGATGACTTACCCTCCATTTTAGCACAGTTTGGGTAGTCACAGTAAAATTTTAAATGGCAGTTTGACACTGGGTTTTGTTTCTTAAAACACAACACAAATGGTCTATGAACTCGTTCCTCCAGAACAGCAGCATAGGTCCTGGTCTCATGTATGAGTCTTAACTCTGCTCTCACTAATCTAATAATCCACAGACTTTAGTGGTAGCAGTAAAAAGCCCTCAGGGAATAAATAAGGACTACTGTGCTGAACAAGAGTTTGCACAGCCTGTACACTTTTTGCAATATATGTCGACATTTGGGATGAAAATTAACAGGATAGTTGTCTCCATGCAAGTAGCAAGCATGCCCCAGACATTTTCACAACTGACTTGCAAACTGGTTTCAAGAGTGCAGTAGCACAGACATATTAAAACCACCATTGTTTGAGCCCTTTATCCCTTCTTGTTTAAAATTTTATGGAAGATTTAAAATTGACTGCTTTTGAATTCAGTTAACCTAGTTACTCCATATTTCTCCATATAGATTGTGGAAAGCAGGACTTTATGAGTAATTCAAACTGTGCATGAAGAGTCTGTTAACAAATACATAGTGCCAGATTATTGGGTATACAGGACCACTGCAGTAAAATGAAAGGGTATGTATGGCTGGGAAGAGGAATAGATTTTGCAAGGAATATGTATTCCCAAAGGAAGTGGTAACTTCCATAAACTCTTGAAAACCCATTTTCCATACCCGCCACTCTCACCCCCTTCTTCATATAAACTGGGCTGTTCTGTAAGACGTGTAGTTTTCTGACCCACTGTGCCGTGCTATTATGGCTGAACAAGTTGGGTGAAAACAGCCATGTGAAATTTTCACAGCACAGCACACACCAATGCAAAGCCTTGCCTTGGTTTCAAATTTCTTTACCAATCCAAAACCCAGACAACCTCTATTGAAAGGCTTGTTAAGGTTCACAAACCACAGGATGAGTTTGCGGGTGCGCCAAAGAAAAGAAAGGTCTGAAAGAGCAAGCAGAAACTGGCAGCAGATCTACTTTGGGCTTTGCCATGGGCTTTCTGTGGGTCTTGGTCAACTTATCCTCCTTCTCCTCTGTGTCTCAAATTGCATTGTATGAGTAATGCTGCTGAACTCCCAGTGTCTCCAGAGCATCAGGAGGATGAATGGCTGGGAAGCCCTTTAGATTAGTGGAGTGTTAAACTAGGACTAGAGTTGGCTATAGAGACTTCCCAGTAGAGCCATAACAGCAAAGCTCCAACAGAGACTCAGCTGGAGAACCCTTTTTCTGGTTTGCAGAAGTCATCATAAGGAAAATACTTAATATTTTCCTGAAGATAATTTTTTTTTACTTCTAGTGTAAACCTTTTCATGGATTTTGCGTGGATACCTGTGGCTGCTGGTCCACTTCCTCTAAGGCAAAGGAAATAATTGTATAATTGTAAAATGCATTTTTCCGATTTGATTCTCCTCCCCATTCCACCAGAGTGGAGGGGTGAAGAGAAGGAGGTTGAGTGAGCAGCTATGCAGTGTTTCATCTCCAGTCTGGCTTAAAACCATGGCAACGGAGCAGGACATTGGAAGGACGAAGATTTGGGTTCACTGGTGAGAAGCAGGCAGAGCAGGCAACTTTGCTCTCATGTCTGCAGGTGTGTGAATAAGTGCATGGGGGAAGGTTCCTGTCTGTTGTGCTACAGCTCCTTACAAATTACCATGAAGTCACTAACTGGAATTAGTCTGTTAGGAAAGTTGTGAACCTGGGTTCAGTTTTATTAGGGTCATTTAGCATTTTAGCAACTGCTTTACCAAGGAAGGATGTAAGAAAAGATGCTGAGAAAGAAAAGAAAGAAAGAAAGAAAGAAAGAAAGAAAGAAAGAAAGAAAGAAAAGAAAAGAAAAGAAAAGAAAAGAAAAGAAAAGAAAAGAAAAGAAAAGAAAAGAAAAGAAAAGAAAAGAAAAGAAAAGAAAAGAAAAGAAAAGGGCAAACATGAAAAACACAGTTAATTCTTAAAAAAAATGTCCTTATACTGATGTTTCCATTCAGGTAAAACTATGCTGCTCTGGATCACATATCTAAAATTTCATGAAAAACAGGATGGCATGAAAAGTAAGTCCACTGACTTCAGAGGACACTGTTGTAAAGCTGAGTAAACACACTAATCTGTTTTCTAATCTATGCTGCTGTTTGGAGGAATGCAACTATTTAAAAACATGAGATTGTGCCAAAAGTTATTATGTAAAATAAAGTATCTCCCTATGACTCCACATTTAATCAAGCACCTTGCTTGCAGAAGCACTTTGCTGTTTAAATTCCACGATTGCCTTTTAGTGGAGTTATGTGGTTTTTGACCATGTTATTAGAAGTTTTTAACATATCTTGTTGTTTTGTCTATAAGCTCTATTTTTATATTGCAAGTCTGCAAAGCCCTACCCACAAATTCCTGGTATCGACCAGAGGGAAGAGAGCTTTTTCATGTCTGTAAAGGAATTTTATTGGGTATTAAGAAAACTTGCTGCAACCACATTCATTGTGGGGTGATGAAATCAGAGGCTTTGTGACAATCCCAGTGAAGTGTCAAGATATTGATTACACTGAACAATTTTGGCCAAATTTCATTTTGCAGAAGCCACACCAAATGCTGTCCAATACATTCAAAAAGGGATTTTCTGCTGTGTACGTCTAGACATACAGTCTGGAGAGGGTAGAGAAATAATGGATACAATATCTGCAGCCAAGCAGTAGGAAACAGGGAGGTCTCTGTTATCTTTACTTCATATTGGATGAATTGAGTCTGCTGCAGGTTAAGGTTTTTGAATTACAGTAGATATTGTTCTGATATAAAGCTACGTATCACCAAAAAAAAAAAATTAAAAAAGGTGCCAGAATCAAGACTATCAGCTACACATAGGGCCCCAAAAATGATCAGAGGGATAGAACACCTCTCCTATGAACACAGGCTGAGAGAGTTGGGATTGCACAGACTGAGGAGGAGAAGGCTCCAGGGAGACCCTAGAGCAGGTTTCCAGCTTTTTTATCTAAAGGGGGCTTATAAGGCAGATGGGGAAAATTTTTTAAGTAGGCCCTGTTGTGACAGGACAAGGGGGGGTTGTTCTGAACTAAAAGAGAGTAGATTCAGACCAGATATAAGAAGGAAATTTTCTACCATGTAGGTGGTGAAAAACTGGCACAGTTTGCCCTGAGAGGTGGTGGATGCCACATCCCTGGAAATATTCAAGGTCAGGCTGGATGGGGCTCTGAGCAACCTGATCTAGTTGAAACTGTCCCTGGTCATTCCAGAGGGTTGGACTAGACATCTCTGAAGGTTCTTTCCAACCCAAACTATTGTATGGTTCAGTATTTTTCCAAATGAGGGGTACCTCCAGCTTTTTGATACAGTCATATGATTCTCAGCATTTCTGAGGGGAAGAATTCATTCCAAAATGTGTGAGCAGAAGCCAGAAGGTGTACATGAAAGGACTCATTTTGGTGGGAGCTAGACATGGCTCAGGCAAATTAATTTCTTCTGCCTTAAATAAGAAAGATCAGAGGCCTTGTAACAACCATAGCAAAATGAAACTCCCATTTGTTGAATTTGTCCTCATTAGAAACTTCAGGTACCATTTCAGTGTTACTGGCTCACATACACATGCACCTGCACACACACTTTCAAACACATCTGCATTTATCCTGCAGAAAAAAACCCAAACCCATACAATGCTGTTACCTGTAATTTTCAAGTCTGAATACCTGGACACAAATAATCATTAGGGTTATAATATTTATGCAGGATAGCTTCCAAAATGGAAAGTTTGTTATGAACGGATCCAGCAACCGCTTTAAAGCTCCATCCCAAAACTTAATTGTTTCTTTGTTTTTATCACCACTCAATACCTTGTAAAGGCAATGAATCTAATTGTATTATTACTTCCAATATTTGTATGATAGCACTTAGAAAAAAGTTGCTATTTATGCCTGCTGGTTTTACATTTCAGGATAGCTGATACCCACTGATTAAATATGATGACACATGCAAAACTTGTCAGCTTTAGTTAGGTGATATACATCAAGTATATAGTTTTATAGAAGATTTTTTTTTTTAATACATTACATCATACTTCTTTACCACTTTTTGAAAATACAAGTGCATTTTCCAAATTCCTGCATTTTGTCTCCACATAAATCTGTTTGGAAGATGAGTCTTGCAGATTTATCCCCTGTGTATCAATAAGGGAACTGAGACACAGGCCTAGGTCTTTGCTGTTGTAATTCTTCACTTGCAATCTAACAAAATCCTAAGGTTCCTATGAAAAAGACATACACGGAAGAATTTTATTAAGTTACTTATTAATATTATGACCTTTACTTACAAGCTTCGTACTGATTAATTGGCTGAGTGTGATTTCTTAAGAACGATAGAAATTTTCTGTGACCATGACATAGCTGTGACATTTTGAAGCCATAAAATCCAGTCCTCTGCCTTGTGTCATGGGTTCTCCAGGTGTGATAACCACATGTTAAATACACACTTAACCTTCCAGCAGTGCATGTCACAAGGCCACTAGCATGTACATGTCCCCCAACGGAGCTCCGAGGAAGAGAAGAGCAGGGAGGCAGGATTACAGTACTACCCCTGCTAATGATTGATTTCCAAATAGGCCTGTGGGCATTGACTGGGCAAGGCTGGAAAGCTTCTAGTGTAGTTGTTTAGATTACTTGACGGACTGATATAGAGGAACTTCTTTGTACAGTACTGCCAGCGTCTTCATACATATGAGGAATAGGACTCAATAAAAATACTTTTATTGAGGAGGGGATAGTCGGTGCTTTATTTCAGCTGGGAGAAACAATGTCTTTCAATGTGACCGACTGGGAACTCGCCGCCGAGGGTGGGTATGGGGTGCCGGGGAGCTCGCCTCGAGCCCCGGGGGCCGTGGCGCGGGCGGGAGGTCCTGGGGCTATTCATTGTGTCTCGGGAGCCCACACCGCAGCCGCGGGGCTGGATACCGAGCTCCCGGAGCGGCAGCCGGGGTCACCTGGGGAGCAAGGTGCGGGTGCGGAGCCGGCGGGGGCTGCGGGCGGCGGGGCCGCGGCGCTGAGGGCGCTGCCTGGCATGGCGGCCGCCCCGCTCGGCCCGCGGCCCCCTGGCGGCCAGGGCTGCCCCTCACACGGGCCGCCGGGAGCGGCCTGCACGGACCGCGCTTCCAGCCCGCCCGCCACCGCAGGTTGGAGCCTGCGCGTCCTGCCCACTTCGTTCCAGGTTTTGTTTGAGACAGATTGCAGTCAGGCGGGAATGGCTTGGTAAGAAGTGTCTGCTCCGGAGAGTGGGATGTACGTGCCGACATTACACTCCGCGAGTTTGTGTGGGCACAGACAGGGCGTGGTTGTGACACACAATGTCGGGATGCTTTGGGTGGGTTGGGGCCTTAATGATAATCTGGTTCCAATCCCACTGCCATGGGCAGGGACACCCTCCACTAAACCAGGTTGCTCAGAGCCCCATCCAGCCCGGCACTGAACACTTCCAGAGACGGGACATCCACAGCTGCTCTGGGCAACATAAGGATCATCTCTGTATAAAAGGAAACTGAATAAATGCACACTAACACACAAAAAAGGGTGTATGGAGACAACCAAGTCCGCTGAGCTACTTGTCTTGTAACTACATTACCAGTATTAAAAAGCAGCCAAACCCATTTCTTTGCCATAAGAAACGTAACAGGTTTAAGCAAATACACAAACTCAGAAGCCTATAATATACAAAATAAAGTTTTGGGGGAAAACCATTTGTGACAGTTGTCAACAGCATCACAAATTCCCCATCCATGCTGGAGGTTTTGCTAAGTCTTGAATGTAATGAGGTTTCTGCATTTCTTAATTTGCTGCTTGTTATCCTTGTTAGAAAAATGCTGTCTTAATGCTGTTCTCCAAAGACATAAATCATGACAACTCTTTTTAATTTTTAAACATCTTTTTACTTGTAGACACCAAAAATTACTTCTGGAGAAGTCCACTGTGATTTTCAAGCAAGCAAATATAGTAGCAGCAAACTTATATATGTGTGTATATAAAATAAAATAAAGTTTTGTATATATATATATATATATATGTTCCAGTAGAAATAATGCTTCCCTTTCCATCAAATCTTTGCCAGAGGAGATGAGTTCACTGTATCAAGAGATTTGTAGAATTTGTAACATTCTGGATTAATCTTATCTGCAGAATACACACAGTCACCTCCTTCTTTCTTTGTACTCACAACTGTTTTCTCAGCTTCTTTGCCTCACAGCTGTAGTGCTAATAATTTATCTTCCCAGTTGCCTCCCTCATACTACTTGATCTAAGTCTTCTTCAAAGCTAAAGGAGTAAGCTGTTGGACGGGGTGCGATACAGGCAGCATGAGCACAAGGGGGGTCAGAGCAAGCTTCGGCTTCTCTTTGGTCATGAGTTCATGAGCCTAGTAATGCTGATGGGCAGGGTAACCAGAGAAAGCAGAGATTACAAAAAATAACCTTTGAGATGAGGCCAGACCATCTTTGATGTAAGGCAAATTTGTATGGCTCTGTTTCTCTAAGCTTGCACTAAAGCAGACCTAGCTGGCAGCGGGAGATTGAGTGGAGGACTTCCCCGAGTGGTGTCGGGAGGCAGAGTGATGTTTCTTGCTGCCATCTCAGTGCAAATGTCATAAGTGTGAGTCTGAAAGCAGTTTGGTATCTCCAAGTCACAAGGGTGACAAGGTATCTCCAAGGCACAAATGACAGCAGCGTCTAAGCTGCTCCAGCGTGTGCCAGAACACTGTTCAGCAGTGTGCAGGTAAGCAGCTGGGGCGACAGAAAGGTGTGCTTGGGTTGTACTCCGAGTTTCAGCAGGAGAGCAAAGAGCAGGGCCAAATCATGTTATTAGACAAATATGCAAACTGGATACACACACATGTGGAAGTAGCAGGCAGCCAAATACATTCAGTATCAAACATTTGGAATGGGATAGTTTCCTCTGAGTCTTCATGACCCAGGCTACTAGTGATAAAAGGAAATTCACTCTATGTGAGCTAAAAATTATTTCAGAGCCAAATTCCACCTCCTGCACCTCATTATCTCTCCCCTTCTGCACTCCTGGCTGGTTTCATGTGAAGGGCTTTCTGTGCTGAGCCAAACTTTCTTGTTTCCATTTTTTTCTTTGCTGTTCACCTTAATATTTTCCTTTCCTTTCTCTTTGCATCTCTCCCAAGGCTAAACAATGCCATGTATGCAGAAGCACTCAATCTCCCAGTCTCTGGTGAGCAGGACTCAACAACTTTTTACCTTGCTCCCGAGCCAGACAAGACTCCAGGATGGGGGACCAAGTGGCTGTGGCCATAAACATGGTGTCTTAGTGTCCTCTTAGACCCACCATGGTACTCATACATCATACAGCACAGGGCTGGCAGCTATGACAGAAGACTTAAAATAGACCTCTCTCTTTCCAGAATCACAGCTTGAGACTAAAGGAGACATCTTCCATACCTAAACATGTGCCAGATGCCATAGGTAGGCAATCTCACAGCTTGTCTGTTTTCCCCTTTGTTGGTGTAAACCGGAGTAACTCATTGCCTTCACAGAAGACTTGTGCCTCAATAAGTTTTGTTCTTTTTCAAAAATTATATCCTGAAGTTAAACTAGCTCAGTGCCAAATCATGTCCGTCATACATTTTCAATTGAAGCTGACCAACTGTGTAAAGGTTTCATTACAATCACAGTTTCCAATTAGAAAACAGCCATTCTTGAGACCATTTTCGCACTTTTCAGCAGAAATTTAGAAATATCCCCCATGTAAAAAAATGAGACTATCTCAAATCCTGGACTTGTCTTTGAATGGAAATTTTAAACCACAATGTTTTATATTGCTTTGAAGAGATCCCTGTTCTTTTTCACTATTTCCAAATAAAAACATTGATTGAATTTCACCCTGCATGTAAAAACATCCCATATTATTACATTTTGTCTACTTCCTAAGAGAAAAAAAAATAAATGTAGAAGTATGCCCGCTCAAACCCAGTGGCTTACCAGGGGCCTCTTCATGCCATGGTTTCCTGGTGATGTGCAGGCTGCTTTAGAGCGAGGTCTGCAGACGCCTTCCAGAGTGTAGGTTGATACAATTTTTCTAATATGCAGTCTGACATGAGTGCATTCACACTCTGATTGTTGTGCATCCAGAAGCAGATCAGCAATACCTTATTGCCTTAGTGGCTGCTGTAAAAGCCCTGCCTGAATATATACCTGAATCTGCTCGTAGGACATAAAAGCAGGGCAGGGCAATAAGAGAAGAGGGTGTAAAGTGGAAGCTGATGGAAAGATGCAGACTAAAATGTCTGGCAGGGTGAACAGCAAGAGTACCCCTAGGTGTTTCTGTGGGTTCTAGGGAGGAGAACTGAGGATGTGAAGGCCTGGGTAAGTTTTTGGTCATGTTTTGTTAAGGCAGGGAAGAACAGTCTTGGATTCTAGACTGAGTCTAGTGACAGAGGAGAGAAGAAGTCATGCCTCCTTGAGCCTGGACAAGCTGCCAGAGGACCAAGAGCTGCTACTCTGCTATTATGGAAGCCCTGTAGCTGCTGGTTTGTAGGCAAAATACATTTGGAAACATGGGTTTGACAATTTGTAAGTCTTTTAAACTCATTGTGTTACTAGAAGAGAAACAAACTACATTGCTTTTCTCAAGGACCGAAGGAAATTACTTGTTTATCTGCTTTTACCTACCAAATAGGATGTGTTGGTAAAGACTACATATTTATGCCATGATTATGATTTCCTCAATAAACTATTTCTTCCAGAGGACTCAAATATCTTTATAAACCTTGTCACTGTATTAATGTGGGCAAACTGAGATGCCAAACAACTGAGACATGAGGTTTTCTAAGTGACAAAGGAATCAGGCACCCAGCTCTGCTTGGCTTTCCCTGGGAGCAGTGCATCTCAGCCCCCTTGTAAATTCCTGCCTAAGTGATTTGCCCCAGGGTCATGAAGTGAGTCAGTATGTAAAGTGGGAACTGAGCCAGGCTATCCTGACTCTCTGTTTCCTACCCTAACCACTGCACTACTCACAGGATATTTGGTCATGCAAATCTCATTGCACAATATCTTGTCAGCAATGTTTTGCCATGAAAATATTGTCACCCCCTAACAGCACATTGAAACAGATAGAAATAGTAAACCCAAGCCATTCTATATATTCAGTACTACAGACGACACATCCCACAGCCAGATCTTATTACAATCAAATATTTGTGGTGAAAGGACTGAGATGAAATGATGCAGTCCTGATAAAATGGCCATTAAAGACCAGATGTATGCACCTGGAAAATGAGACACGCTGCATTAAGTATCAGGCCACAAGTACTCAATTTCCTATTTGGGGTCAGTTCTAAGGTCAAATGAGATCACTTCTCATTTTAGAGAAGACTTTTTTAGTCTTAGAAATTCATGTAAATAAAATTATGCAAGTCAGGTATTCATACATGTTCACTTAATCCAAAGAAAAAATATGTTACATTTTATATATTTATATTTGTATATATTTATATATTTCTATTTCTATTTCTAAACTCAGCCAGTGACATAAATATCAATTTATTAGTGCAGCTGGAAGGAGAATTTGTCACTATAGATGAAACTGCCCTTAGTATGCTGAAATTACTGAATTCAGCATACTTACTATGCTGAAATTATAGTCAGTTAACTGTTTGGTATATACACATATACATATATATATATACATACATATATATACTCACACACACACACACACACACATATATATATATGGTATTCTTTTAGCACTTGCTTACTCAAGTATTGCACTGACATGATGAACTGATAGGGGAATCATTGAACTGCAGGTTCATCTTTATAAATTATTTTAAATTTAAAGTAAAACTTTAAAACTTTATTTTTAAAGTAATCTTTAAAAAAAACCCTTTACTTTTAAAGTGAACTTTAAAACTTTAAAATGAAATGTGTCATTTTCATTCTGTGGGAAAGAAAATTAGAATTCAGAGGACTAGTTAATAACACAATACAATTATTTTCTTGATCCAGCAGTAAATAAATGCAACAGTAAATAAACACAAATGTTAGAAAACATTTCCCTTGGTATTCTATACAAAGACTGAATTTGCTGTGAGCTTTGCAGTGTGTGTCCTATCACCTTTCTATTACACTGTCTTTAGTTGGAGCAGAAGACCAAAAAACCACTGTTTTGCCTTAAAAATAGACACAGTGTATCTGAGAAACAGATTATGCTGAGCTATGGCAGACTCTGTGGATGGGGAAAATGTTTCTCACTTCTGTATGCCCATATAGCATTATTTACACTGTGGGATTTCCCAGATACCCAGAGGAGTGGAGCTCATTCTGCTAAATGTTGTGGAAAGATGTCATGAGAAAATAGTACCAGCCTGCAGATATAAGCTTTGTGCTTACACTGTGTTCCTCTGCACTGCTTAGACAATGCAAATCTCTTTCAGTTGCCATTTTCCAATACATTGCAATGCCATTGTTTGCCATAGTTTTCATAGGTGAAAAACTAAAATGTGCTTTTTAATCATCATGTGCCACCAAAGATGGGAAAATGGGGCAGCCAGCCAGGTTTGGTTTTGCATCCCAGTGGTTAGAGGACACAACTAGATCATACTTTTTTGCAGGCATAAAGGCATGCTGATGAAAAGTAATGCCCCGCAATGTGGCAGAAGTGTCATGATAGAGAAGGTCTAGGAACCATGAAACATACTGAAACCATGAGTGGAGAGCTCCAATGAAAGAATTTTAAGGGAAGCACTGACATCACAGCGTTGATTCCTTTGTTACTAAGATTAAAACTCAAGAAATGAGCATATTTGGAAGCAAGTGAAAACGGAATTTCCTTCTCATTCCCATTGTGCTTGGGTTTGAAATCTCAAAACCATTTAAAAACATTTCCTAGCAAGTCAATAACCTAGTTCCTGCTAAGGAAGGTTGCCAGGGATGGAGGCTAAACTGTCAATGCAATCACATATATCTATGGGTGCTGGTCACCACAGACTAGAGAGTCTGCTGAGGGTTCTGCATTGGCAAGAACTGATCCTCAACCATCAGCCACTGAGGCTGTGAAGGATATCATCATTTGTCCTGCCACAAGCACCTTGAACACAGTTACCTACACTATATTTGCACTTCCTTGTCTCCTGGCTTTGATAAATGTGAAGGTCAGAAGTCTGCGCAGAATCTGCCAGCTGCTGTCCAGAGTAAATGCTGTCCCAGACCCATGACAGGGGAGCCTCATTTGGGAGACATCAGTTCCCCTTAAATGGGACCTGACAAAAAACCACAAACAAGACCAAAACTTGAACAGAATGAGACTGAGCACTTGAATGTTTGTGTCCATACTGTCTAGGCTGGGTTATTGCATTTATTGTCTGTGTTTGGATCCAGAAACAAAGTAACCTGCTCTCCTCAGTGGAGCAGGTTAGCATGAACCCTCTTTTTTCTGCTCTCTACCCCTTCACTGATTTGTTGTGCACTTTGTTCTCTGTTTCCAGCTTTTACTTCTGATTTTCAGAGGACTCTAAGGCTGACTTAGGACCTCTTTGAGTCATCTCACTACCACATTGCCACACTGACTTACTCAGTTCAGCAGTGTTCCACGAAGATCATACAGCTTACAAAACCTTGGCTGAATCAAGTAAACAGAAAACATTTCATGAAAATCTAGTGAGATTTTAAAGATAGATTTAATAGTGCATGACTAGTGCTTAAGCATGTGACATCTTCCTCTTTACAAATTGCTTTTTTCTTAGAAATAGCATGATTACAATACAGGTGATTAAATTTTGTCCCACTGCCCAGACTAAACAGAAAATCTCTCCCTAGTAGTTCCCATGACATACATAGATCTCATTTACCCCAGTAGCATTTTAGCATCTCATAAAGAAATTCTATAAAACCCCTAAGAAATCCTTTGCCTAGAGTAGGAAATGGAGCAATTTGATTTAAACTCAGCCAGTGCTGGCTCTGGGTTTGCTGAAGGTGTGGACAAACCCAAACACATTAAACATGATACGCATGGCTAAAACATAGTTGAAGGAAGTAGGTCAAGAAGAAATTGGCTTGCTTTCTTCTGACAGGTTGGGGCAAGTCTCACCATGAGCATTTGGCTTGTAATCCAGCCTTTAGTTGGATCCTTCCTTTGAGAATGACCTGTTTTGTCTTAATTTTATCCCCTCCCTCCATCAGCAGGGAATTTGTATAACAGCTACACAGAACAGCTGCTTGGACTATGCATAGGCCAGTTTACATTAGCCTGGTTTTTCTTGAGAAAGTCATGGTTTAAACAAATGGTTATGTCTATTTTAATCATTTTTGTCTTCTTTTGAAGTGTTTTTTCAAACATTAGCCTTTTTTTTTACTTCAAGATCAAATTCAGCTTTACAAATTAGTCTGCTCTGTCATGTCCCCTTTAAACACAGCTGTTACTACAATATAAACAGGGTTTTAAAAATTTAGATAAACAGTTACAAGAAGGAGGTCTTCAAGTGTTTTTAACACATGGTCAGTTCTTGCTTACTTGATTTTCCTTGGTTTAAAAATAGAATTTAAAATACATGTCGTAGTTCACAGATGTCAGCCCCCAATAATAACACTTACATAGTGTGTTACATTTGCAGTGATGAACAGAGAGACACCAACTAATCCTCCAAATGCCTCCTTGAAAGGGTGAGCATTATTTTATAGGAGCCAAAATGGAGTTTTGTTAGTTAGAGTAGGAAACATTTGCAATGATGTCCTGGCCTTGCAAACAGCTCCAGTCCTGTCAGTGATGAGAGCTGTCGGAGTCCTGCTAGTGCTGCAATTACTGTATATAATATATGTACATTATTATATCTAATAGTATGTAATCTATGTAATGTAAAAATGTAATCTTTATGTAGCAGCAGCCTGGTGGAGCACAAGGCAGGGACCAGGGCTAACTCTGTGGAATTTGGTGTCTGTGAAAAAAAACCATGGAAAATCAAAATCAGTGGTGAAAATACTATTAGTGTCATTATATTGTCATATATATATTATAATGGACATTATATATAATGTCATATATAATAGACCCCATGCTACCAAAAGAATCTGGTGAAAATAACCAACAACATTTTAGAAATTAAACGACAGGCCAAGGTCATCACCAAGGGACACAGTGGCTGAAGTTCAGAATGGGATTTAGAAAATTCTCTGCTGAGGCTCTGGACACTCATCCTTTCTTGGAAGCATCACCTCTCTTTAACAGAGCTATCCTCGTGCCCTGCCTGAAAATTTTGCCATTATGTTCAGCTGGCCTCGCCAGGACATTACCACCCTGTTAAAAGAATGTCAGTCATGTAATGACAGGGTGCACATGATTTTAATGTGAATACTTCTGTGAATGAGAGAAAGGGCATGGGGATAATAAATCTGAAAGTGAATGTTTTCCTTTTAATGAATTGAGAATGATTTCGGACTAAGGAAGTGCTAAAATAAAGTGAAATTATGAATGAGCTCTCCCTTCATGGTTATCTCTGACAGCTAAATGTGAACTGTATGGTATTTGTGTTGCATTTGTATCAGGCAACTGGGAATGCATACAGAGCCATTAAAAGTCTAGCATAAAATATCATACAGTTTGTTTTTTTCTATGAGACTCCATGCTGCTTCCCCCCAGATGAAGTTACATGTATGATTTCATCCTCAAAGCTCATTTTCAGATACTTAGAACTATGTTAAACATCACCTTTTAGGAATGCATGTTTCCAGTGTTAGACTGAACTACTTCGGGCAAAACTGGATAGGCCTTTTGAGAAAATGTAGAGTGAAATAGTATGTTTCAGACACTATAAAAACTACTTGGTTTGATTTTTTAAAATTGAGAACAGTTGCTTCTTAGGAAACAGAACTTCTAATTTGCCCTGAGTGGTAGGACTCAGATGTCATCCTCGGTGGGAGTCATGTACCCAGATCCCTTTTGAGGCTGTGGTTCTCAGGTTGTAGTTTAAGTCCTCTGAGAAGATCAATTTTGCGCTGGCATAGTTCAGTCCAATGACTTTGACAGTGCACTGTATATGTTGTCACATAATGGACTATTGATGTAGGAAGAAGGGGTTTTATGGTTTAGTCATTGAAACTGAGAAAGACTTAAAGGATTAAGACTCATTTCACTTTAGCCATCAAAAAAAACTAGGTACCCAAGTTCAGAACATCTATGATCAAAGGCAAGAGACAGGGCACCGCTAAAGGAAGGCCATCAGAAAGAAGTATTACTAAGGTAGAGGAGATGAATCACTCCTTAGAGGTACCCTTGATGAAACAGAGAGCTGAAGAGGCTAGCTTTTAGTCAGCTAAAACTGCTGAGATAAAAGCTGCTTTAATACCAGAAGTTTATTAGCAAAATAAAAATAAACCTATTTCTTCACACACCCTTCACTCCTTGCAACACATCCTTTGTTATGGACGTCTGAAGTATGTAATATGGAAGGAGGGAAAAAAGGTCACTCTTTTACACAATACTGTGTATAAATAATACCAGTTTTCTGATATTTCATGTCAGCATGTGAACTGAAGGGAAATTTCAATCCAGTACTTGCTCTGCTGTTAGTTTATTTATAGACAAATGCCAGAGTAAGCAGAAGAAAATGGACTCTCAGTTTTAATTAGTGGATGCTTTTAAAATAACCTTGTACTTCCCCTCCTCCTCTCCTTCTGTATGGTATGCAAAGAAAATGGCTTGGTGAAAGGTAGTATCAAAGGAGAGGGTGCCAAAAGGAGACCTTCTGACTGGTACTCATTTGCAGACATTTTTAGAGGAGCTTTGCCATACTGAGTATGAAAATTGCATGGACTGGAGCACTGAAAACTGCTATCTGGCAAATAAATGAATTAATGCCTTGCTTGAATAATCTCCTAACATACAACTAAGAAAATCCATATCACACACTCCCAGAAAAGAAATGAAAAATAAAGGAAGGGAAAAGTAGGATGGGAAAAAGGAAGGGAAGGGAAAAAGATAAAGGAGAGAAAATGAACAGCTGGATATTGAGTCACCTGTCTATCAAGAAATAACAAAAGCAACCTATCCATCCATCCATCCATCCATCCATCCATCCATCCATCCATCCATCCATCCATCCATCCATCCATCCATATATTTACCCTACAAAGCTTTTTGTTGCAAGGCCATGTGTTTTCCAACCCTCACCCTCAACACACATTTTCTTTCCATATGATTTTCATCATTCATGGTTGGGGATGAACAAGATTGAGATTTTTGCGGTGTTTTCCCTTATTTTTTAGGGAACTGAGTATAAGATGGACAGAGAGATGAATTTTGTCAAGAAAAGATGAGGAGTAAAAAGCCAGTTAGTTCCTTAATATCCTGGTTTCAAAGCTAAATTTTGTTCGCTCTTTCAGACAAGGGTCCTGTTTAAAGAGGAGGAATTAAGGATGCTTGAGATCTTTACTGATGGGGCCACAAAGTCAACCCTGAGATGACCTTTGCTGCTTTGGACTAATGGACACATATAGATGTGTGTTCCCTAATTACCAACCCTACTGTGGCCATGATCTGACAAAGGGTGATTCTTTCTATTTGTGGTAGAAATATCAGCACTGTCATGAAAGCAGCCTGTCCATGCACTGGGCTACACAGGCTCTTTGGTAAAGAGTAAGGGAAGAAATTTCATGTGTTAAGTTATACACCAGAGGGAGTTCCATGAATGCAGTACAAACATCCTGATATTACCAAAGAAAAATCCATTTTAAAATGAAAGGATTTGAGAACTGCAATCTATAGTTCACACTGTAGCTCCTCCTGTTAGCAAAACTTATGTCCATCCAGCTTCATTTGCCCTGCACTTTCCATAAGCATCCAAACTTAGACGCTGTTGAAAGCAAAATTACTTCTTGAATATTTTTGCCAGGATGGATCCTTGTCTATTTCTCACTGAGAAAACCACGTTAAACTGATTTCCTGTAGGTAATAGAAAGTGGGATCCATTTAGGATCACATGAAACACACACAGTTCTCACATTTGGAACTGCTTTAAGATAATATCAAAGAATTTGCAGCCATTTGGCCCTATATAATGTGTGCAATGATGGATAGCCCTCCTCCTCTCCCTGTCTACTCCCTACATGAACATGAAATTTTAATGTCAGTCTGCTTGCTGAAAGGATTTTAGGATTAATAATTCATATTCTGTTTTCATTCATTCATTATAATTATTTTTTCCCTTCCTGTCTTCAAATGTTGCAAATTCCTTTAGAGAGGAGCAGCTGGTGTCTGAATTTTCACCTGTAGTTGAGATAGCAGTGTTGAACTTCTCCCTACAAAAATGGAATCCAGAAATCTGCCATATACTTTCCTAATGACTTCAGGAGTTTACTTAATTTAATTAATTTAGGATTTGAATTACAGAGGAGATACAATGGACCAAACACACTTCCTGATGTTCTGTCAGGTCCTCTTTCCTACTTTCTTATTGTTTTGTGTTGTGATGTCTTTTGCATTTAATCTGATTATTTTTAGACTGGGTCACACCTTGCAGCTGATTTTTTTTTTTCTTTGAGTAATGTAATGCAAGAGAAGGTAGTACCCTCATTGAAAGCAACTCTGTAAGTTAGAGGAAAGGCTTGTGTTGTGTGAACATTTGATAACTCTGACTGTGGGCTGAGTTGCTACTGCTCTTTGTCTGAGAAACTCAGAATCCATTAGGCTGATAGCCACTGTTCTTCTGAGGAAACTACAGCCCTTGTGGTGCTTCCTGTTTCCTTTCAACGTTCTTAATGTGATAGTGGAAGAGGATATCCTAAGGTCAGACATTAAAATGTGAAGTTGTGAGGTGATGATTAAATGGGAACACAGTGAAAACTTCACTCTTCATTATTTTAATATAGTCCAGCCTCTACTGATATAATCATTTCCAGCAGATATTTAAAGTAGTTATAGAAACGATTAAAAGGAAGGCCTTTCATTTATTATCTTAATTATATTTTCTGTGTTGCCTTTTTCTTCTTTTTCTTTTCTTTTCCCAGAGACTAACATTAAGTGTTCATATGTAAGACTTACAAGCCCATTTTACAAGACAGTAATATATTTTCAGCTCTGTTTTGCTCTTTGATCTTTCAAAGCATAATGCCTTACAAAGTGTTATAGCAGTGGCCACTTCAGTCAAAATTCATAAACATTTTCCATCATAGCTCCATTGTTTCACAGTCTTACAAACGTCTGAAAAATCCATTTTGGGCTGAAACTGTCCATTCTCAGTCACTGCATTTAGTTTTAAAATAGGGGAATTATCTGTTCAGGGTTTTTTTACTTATGGGAACTGTAGAGAAAAAGAACCACCACTTTCCCACGGTAAGTGATTTTCTGAGCACTGCTAGAGCAAAACCAGCTGAAATATTAATTTTGAACTTATTTCTGTGAGCTGACTGCAATTAGTTTCTTTATAAAATATTCTTCTATATCAAACCATACAATTAGAAAAAGTGACAGTGTCCAGGTGTGTGGTGCTGGTAGATGTGATCTCTCACTTGCAGGAAGGTTAGGGGAGTCCTGCAGGACTGTTCACAGGCTTGGAGAGAGACACACTCTTCAAAAATTGGGTGTAATTTAAAGGCAAACCCCTAGTAACCTAGGCGAGGTCCCATGTGAAAACAACGGAGTAAAATAAAGTACCATGCTCTACATGGTGCACAGGCCCTGGGGCTCTGGCAGTCTTTGCTGCCCAGCTGCAAGGGAGGGGAAGTGCAGGCAGCACTGGCAGAACTCATGCACTCGCGATGGCTTTGCACAGTCAAGGAGAATATTAGGTCAGCCACACAGGGACAGATTTCCATTCCCATTTTCATTATTTAAATGCCAAAAGTATTATTAATTTACATTTGGGTTCGATCCAGACTCTAAAATACAGAGGATGTGCAGTTAAATTACAGTTTGCCGTTAGAACCTTACTTTTGCATTTCCCAACATTTTCTGATTTTAACCATTCATCTGTAGCAAAGCATCAGCCCAAGCTTTTTCCCTCCATTTAATTTTAGACTGAGTATGGAGTGAGTACAATAACCTCGGTAAATTAAAGTGTCATGTGATTTCCTTTCTGTGAGCCAAGCGGATGTGTCTGCAGAGCTGTAATGAAGGAGAGTAAGCACAAGAATGGAGAGCTTGCACTCCAGGAACATCAAAGCCCTTCAGTGTTTGCAGAGTTCATGTGCAAAAAATCAAAATGCTGTGTGAAATTCCAGTTTGAATTATGTATTTGGATGGGTTTGTTGTCCTCTCCTATCTGCTATCAAGTCTTCATCTAGAAAGAATGACAGACGAGGATGGAAAAAGCTTCAACAGTAAAAATGGGATAAGATTAGGCACATCAGTAAAAGTCTTGCAACTGGTCTCTAAATTGTTACACCTGGTTGAGATTACAGTCTTTTGCCAATTCATGTCCAGCACTTTACTTGGAGCATAAATTAACTGCGGGTTTGTGCAAGTGATCATGAATTCATTCAGTTTTAACTTCAGGTCTGGTATTTTCACTTTTCCTTTAGAATCATTAGGGCTGTCATTACATCACTTCAAGGAAAGGGAACAGACTCATAATGTTTTGAAGAGATGTAAGGGACAGTTATTGGCCAAAGCTGATCTCTTTCAGGTCCCATTAGATTGAGTCAAAACCTTGCAGCACTTCCAGGAAATATTCAGAATGAATGAACTCAGGAATGGATTCTCAGGATCTAGGTTACCTAATGAATTCTGGGAGAGTGGAATCACATTATGAATTGAAGACACCTAATTGCAGATACTTCAAGCTGGCTGCCTGTAATTTCTGAAGTACAGTTGACTTCCTTTAGTCCCAGCCCTGCTGCAAAATTGTATGGGGATGACAGAAAGATTTGGATAATGAAATGTGCAATTCTACTCCAAACACTGGCTTCAAAATGGCATTATGTATTAATGGTTCCCAGAACAAAATTGCTCAGTTCACAAGTGAAAAGTGGAGAGGTTTTATGTCTGCCAGCTCTGCAAATTCCCCCTGGGCTGTGAAGATCAACTTTGTGCTATTTCCTTCTCACACATCATCATCATCATTGTCATCATCAGTAATAAAGATTCTGAGGGCCAAGCTGTGCCTCAGTTACACCTCTGAAAACTCCAGTGTGTTTCATGGGGTTATGCAAATGTATGGAATTGTCCCTGTGGCTGCAGAGCCGTGCTGCAAGGCCAGCACTTTACAGGGACCTGCACATGGGATGAGCTCCATCCCCCTCTCCTCTGCCCCACAGCATGAGGGGCAGTGCCTGCATGTGGCTGGTACCTCCTGTTCACCTGAACTGCTACACCAGGTGAGCCCTGCAGGGATTTATGCGTGGATTTAGGCACCATGCAGGCACCCTTTCTCATACAAAAGCTGAAGGTCTGCTTGTAATTGCAATGGCTGCTGTTAGACCCAGTTGCATGTGCTCAGGAAAAATTCGTCACTCTGAGGGTGATGAGGCACAGGAACAGGAATACGTTTCTAGAGAAGCAACACTGGAAGTAATGCAACCTGGTCTAGTGGGTGGCATTGCTGCTCATGGCTGGGTGGTTGGAACTTGATCATCTTTAAGGATCCTTCCAATCCAAACCATTCTATGATTTTCTGACTATCAGCTATGAAAAGGCCTTAGACTTTTTTTTTTTTTTTCTCTCCTGATGCCTGGGGTTTTCTTCTGGATTACAGGGCTCAGACTCTGGGCTTTCTTTGTACCTGGACTCATGCCTGTGTTGCAGAGCAGCTCCTATGCGTTCAGACAGGTGAATATGAAAAGGACCCAAATGATTTCCCACAACTTTCTGAGAAGGCAATATTGCAATGAGATTTAGTCCAATTCATAAAGTAGTACCTAATAGGGAGCAGACTTCCTGGGGAAAGAAGTGTTATTTTTCCTGAGAAGTGTTATTTTTGTCACTTCTCAGACAAGGGCTCTACTTCAGACCCATCATAGTGTGACAGGGGTGACTGAAACTGAAAGCTATCCTGAGGAACATTGTCCCACAGAGTACATGCCAACGTTTTGTAAGAGGCTCCCAGATGACAGCTCTCTGCATGCAGCACTGGACAGGGCTGAGCAGCTAATCTTCCTGTATAGGATTTCAGGATCAGACTCTACACGAGTTGAAAGTCTTTCCATAACATGTGCAAGAATGCAAGTAAGAAAGCAGGTGGCTTTCTGTGCCTGCAGAGTAACTTCAAGGGCATTTTCAACTATGTAATGGCTTTGTCTTTTATGTTGTTTTGTATTTGATGTCTACCTGATGCAGGCTGTGCTTGGGAGTAACTCCAAGAGCTTCACTGCAGCCACACAGGAAGCATTAAAAGAGGAGAACTAGACCATACATTTGTTAAACCTTAGGCTTTTGGGGGATATTGAAAATTTATTGCTTCCTTAGATTATTTTTTAAATATTGTCTGTGCCTGGATAGTAAGACCCATCATCTAAGCAGCACAACGCACAGCTGACAAAAGCTTTTTTGACCTACTTTTTATGTACCCTTTCACTGCTGGACTGTTCTGGGGATGGTAGAGTTAATCCGGCATAATTTCCATGGCACCAGTTGTGTTCCCAACAAGCAGTAGCAGCTTTCTCAATAGATTCAAGGTGTTGAGAGGCTGCTGAAATCCTTGCAGCTGTGGCTACCTTCTTTTTACAGCCCTCCATCACCTTCTCTGTCTCTAAAGAGTCCTTGGTACTGATGGTTCCACGGGGTTGTTGCTGTGCTTCGTGGTCCAGATGAATCTTTGCCAAAGCAGTGAACTCGTCTTTTCTTTAAGTGCAACCTTTTGTACTGTGGGATTGGAATTGAACTTCATTTTTCCACTAAGAAGTAATCTCATCCTTAACTTTTTTTTTTTTATCTGTCAAAATTCTACCTATGTGAACTACACAAATGCTTGTAAACAGACATCCAGCTGAGCCACACTGGGTGAAATTACTTGGTATCATGAAATGCCAACAAGATCACTCAGAATTGTAAATGTAGTGGGAGTACAGAGCCTCTGCTGGCAAAAACTTGTGTTCTAGCAACAAGTCAAAGGCTATGGGAGAATATAGGCACAAAAAAAGTGAAGGGACTTGCTGTGCAGCTTACTCAAGTCCTTATCCCCAAAAAGAAGAATCAAGCAGTACATCAGAATTTGTGAATTTGACTTCATTCCTAACCATGTAAAAATCTTAGGATAATATTCCTACTTTGGGGAAAAAAAAAGGGTTGAAAAAACTGCGGTCATATTCTGCATATTTTCATCTTGTTCTGAATAATGTCTTCATAGGACAAGTTCTTGTTGGGAAGATATTATATTGTACTTAGCATTTTTATTAGAATCTTCCTGTTTTCTCCCTTCTTATGAAAGTTCTGAAACAAAGTATGTCACCACCATTCCTTGTGGTCTTTTGAAGCATATCAACGGCTCTGTGATGACATGGGGAAACATGGTGCCATTCAGATTTGTCTCAAGTCTTTTTCCAATTAGTGAATCCAAACTGTGTGAAAGCTTCCTCTGTGTGTTTCATCAAAAGCAGTTTGCAAAACGGTAGCAACAAAGTACATTACCCCCATTAGCATCAGAAAAATAGGTCCGCTGAAAATCACAAAACTGGGATAAGCATAAAGGCAGGCTTGTTTTTCTGAAGTCATGCACAGGGAGAGCCCTAAGTCACAGTTGATGAGGTGTTTAATAGTGTCAGGCAATTAGCATTTGGTTCTTGTTGCAGACGACACCGGAGACATGTCAATCCTACAACCAGCTAAATTTGATCCACTTGTTGTTGAATGTCTGGTCTCCTTCTTTTTAATTAGACATGGTTCAAGTGATTCCATTTCTGCACTTTTAAAATCTATACTTTAGGATTTTTCCTTTCAGTCAGTCAGTGATCTCTTGGTAAGAATGGCACAGGATTAAAGAATTAGACCCACACAATACTAAAACATGTAGCTGGCCCCTGGCTTTTGTGCAGCCACTTGTTCTGTCTAAAAGCATCGGTAATGCAGCAGATGGGAGAAAGGAAACAGCCTACACCTGATCTGTTCATTGCCCAGAAAACAATTGCTTTTACACTTTGCTGATATAACCTCTGCTTTCCTGCCTCAGCCAAGGATCCTGACGAGGACAGCAAGACAAATACAATGCCAGTTGGTGGCCCCTTGACCCCCACGGCTAATTGTGCTGGGGTCAGAAACTCCAGGTTCTCTGACCTCTCCCCTCCTTTTGCACTATGAGCTTGTGGAGAACCCAGAGGACAGGGAGAGAAGCAGAACAACAGATTAACTCAAGAAACCATGCCAAAGTACGGGCAGCTGGGATCTGCACCCATCCCAGGTGCTCAGCAAAGTCTGGTTGCTCCTCTGCCATATGAAGAAACTTATCCACAAGACATGGAGCAGCCTGAGCTCCCTGAAAGAGCAGTTCCCTTTGGCCAGCAATGCCAAGACCATGCTAGGAAGGAGCCAGGGCTCTCTGGTCTGTGCAATGTCAGCCACAAAATGTGCCTGGAAGGGAATGGAGGTCTGTAGACATGGAGCTGGCAAGATCAGGTTGGAAATGTGCTTATCCATTGCTGCCCATCCTCCCTAAAGGAGCTCAAAGCATGTCTCCACAGGCACCATGCTCACAAACACAGAAAGAGGGGATGAGAAGTCCTTGAACAGCAGGTAAGAAAGGTGGCTGGTATCTTGAAAATCAAGTGTTGAGGAGCAGCCTGCCAGGCTGCTGGAGAAGGAGCAGGACCTTAGCCTCACACCAGCACACAGAGCTTGCTTTCACAGTAAGGGAGTTCCTGCTTGTGGAGGCATTTTTCCTCTAGGGAGTAAAGGAGTCAGTAATCATAGGAGGTGATGCTGAATGCAGCTCTGCCTAACAAAAGCTAGGGAGCAACCAGACAGACAGAACCATTGGAAGGGTGTGGTAACGTATCCACTGAGGAGAACTAACAGTGAACTATCAGAAAACTCTTCCTATGGTAATACTTAGTATAAAAATACACACCTTGTTATATATAGCAATATATATGTACATATACATGAAAGAAAAAAGGAGGTGTGTGTGTTTGTGTTGGTTAATTCTAGTCTCTTACTCAAAATCAACAAACAAAAAGGAAGGTGAGTAGTAAAAAGTGTTTTCAAGAAGTTTCTAGGAAAGTGGCCTGTTGCTGGGGTAAATAAAAATCTAACTTACTCAGTGAAAGGCAGTTATATTTATATTTGCAATACATAGGTGACATAATGCTCATGAAGGTTTTGCTGGAAGACAGCCTGTAGACCCACAGAGATAATTATATCTGTAGTCAGAGTCATCTGCAGAACTGAATATTGACTACTATTATGGATCTTGCAATGCTACTTTTTGTTTTTTTTGGCAACCTGAAAACATGAAAAAGAACCACAACCCATGAATACATGTTGTCATGGGCAAGCTGAGACCTTGACACCCATAAAGCATGCAATGCAATGTAATGAAACTAGAGCTCAATGAGGGTTGATATGGCAACACAGGTGGGAAAATACAAAGAAACTGATACTGATAGAATTTAGAAAGTCTTAATTATTGAGTAGAAAATGCATGGATCATATGTTACAGTCAGAGAAGTTCTATTACCCAGAAAATTTTATTTCAGTCCATACATCAGATCAGACACAAGTTATTCTAGGTACAAATCCTTGAGAAACTTGGGAGTGAAATAATTTAATTTTAAAGGTGAATGAAGTTTCCAGAAAGATATCAGAGGTGAAAGAAGAACCCAAACATGCACATTGAGAAAAGAAAATTTACAGCCTCATGAACTCAAAAATAACAAATTATAGTCAATATTCAGCAAAGATAGGATCATAAAGTTTATGTCATTATGTGAAATGCTGAAGTTCCCAAAATAAACTGTAAAAGAAATGTGTTCAATGAGGCATGCCTCTTATTTCCATAAAATGAATTGATATTTTTGCTTTCCTTCCTGCAAAATGGCTAGAAATTTTCCAGAAGACAAATACGGATATTACAGATACAAGTTCAAAGCTTGTGGTCTTGAGATACTAAATTCTAGGCAGAGGAAACTGGATGAAATAAAGATAAGAAGCTAAAACTTAATTCATAGATTACGTAAGATCCCTGCTTTGACTTCATTATTTAGGAGAGACTGTAGCTCTGATTATTGTAATTTTTATATATATATATATATTTTCTACGTTTAGCCATATTGCATACTTTCTGTTTTCTGAATTGGTGTGGTTGATAAAAATTATTTTAGTGGGATCCATGTAGAAAAATAATATTCTTCTGCTCAGCATGAAAGGAAAAGACGGTTTCGGTTTTGAGTAGGACAGTCATGACTCAACTACTGCAAAATTTTTTAGGTCTACATTGACAAAACTGGTAACCTACAGCTTACAGCTCCTGTAGAAGAATTGCTTTCAAAAAATAATGAAATCAATTATGAACAAGATTTTTTTTTTTGCCTTTATAATTCATAGGAACTTACATACTGAAAAGAGTAGTGTTTCAAATGGTGGTTTTTTAATATGAGTAAATGTCCAGTTTTGACAAGGTTAGGTAATACAATTCTGTCCCATACTCCATCTTTTCTTTGTAAGTAAAATCCCTAAATATTGAGGATGACACTAAATCCATTTTCCCAGTCTCAGTATCCTGTGTCCTATGATTATGTATGGAAATGAAACATGAAACTAAAGAAAAAGAAAAATTTCTTCAACTGTATCAGACCTTCTCAGTCAAGATTTTTGGGAGATGTTGTGGAATGTGTATTTCATGAGAAACAATGTTTTAAATTTTTGAAATCAACTGTTTCTTGGTGATAAAGATGAATTAAAAAAAAATAATTTGGAAGCAAATGGGTACGGTCTTCTCAGCCACAAGGACTAGGACCTCTCACAAGGCTATTTGTAAAAAGGCAGATTTTGATTTTGATTTTCACTACCCAGAATATAAGAAGAAATGTGAAGGGGAAAAAAATTGGAAAGACAGTCACATTAGATAATGACATGTACACCGGATTTGTAGAGCACTTTCTTGTTACCAGCATGTTACCTGTCACATGAGCAAAGAATTTTGAGTACAAAATTTATTTTTATGTGCAATATGTCAATTGATTTGTACCATTTTTTCAGATTGCTCAATGGTTCTACATGAGAGAAAATACACCCCTCTCCAGTCAGGCAGTAACAGCAGCCAGCACCTCTCTCATTCCAATCGCATACCTTTTTTTAGGCAATATATTACATACAAAGAAACCATTGTACTTTCACTCCTGCCAAATGTGATACAGCTTACAGGAGACAAAAGAGCAGAATGGTTCTTTTTAATAGATCCTGAACCTTCAAGTAAATATAGAGAGGTTGCTCAAGCGCTAACCTCTGAAAACTGAACCCTGCAGCTTTGATTGTAGTCGCTCAAACAAACCAAACTCCGCAGGGCTTGCCCAGTGGTAATTGCAATAAACAACATTCAAGAGCTCCCAAATATTGCTCAACCAAGCACAGTGTTGGCGACCTGCCAGGCATCTGATGGCCACTTCTGATCTGCGCACAACGGCACGGCGCACAGCCGCCCGCCACCGCTGGGGAGGATGGCGGCAGCCCAAGGGACCAGGATGGCTTTCTTCAGCCAGCTCCGCAGGTCGGTGGTGAAGCAGAGGGGAGGCATTGGGAAGTCCTGGACATCTGTGGATCACATTTGTCCTCTGCACCTCCCCTTGTGCTTACACATAATGAGTAAAGGAATAATACATACACAAGTCATGGAGAGCAGCAGTACAACAGAACACAACCATTGTGGCCAAAACAAACAAGACTAGCAGCACTTTCCATTCAGAGTGGTGCTACTTGTAGCAACTGGGAGAATTTTATTATATTTAAAGCAAAATAGCATATGGGAAATATGTCACTTGGAGAAGACAATCGTTTGTGTAGAGAAAGACCTTCAACTTCATGTTGAAGTCACCAACTAAACTCCAACTGCTCCTTCCTGATGTCAGCAGTGATTTTTGCAGCCTGTACATTATCATGGCAGAGCCCTAGTGAAACACTGGGTGGTAAAGGGGGTAGTTTTCAGCAGAGGAATCAATAGTCAACTTCCTAAGTACCTGGGAGCAATTCCCCTGCTGCCACCACTCCATGCTGTGCTCCACTGCCTTCCCCATTAAATGTGTTTGAACACATAAAGTTGACCTCTGCATGCAGAGGAGGGTTCCAAGGAAAAACAAAAGCCAAGTTTTCTTTCAGGATTGCCAATATGGGCAATATTACTTATTTGTAGTTATTACACTGGTTGACAGGAGGCTAGGGGGAAATAATACCTGCAGAAACACTGTACCCAATGAGGGAACCCCAGCTAGAGAGCAGTAACAAAGAGACCAGGCAGTGACGGTATATAAATTAATCACTAGTGCATGACAGGATGCTTTGTGCGAAAAAGCAAATTGCTATGTTTGGACATGTTCCAAGGGAACCTGAGTAAATCAGTGACATAAAGCATTCCCCTTTTCACAACTCAGAACTCAGGCATGAGATCCTGGCTCATGTTGGTGAGCACTTAGTCATACCAGCAGTCCCACTGACTCCGAGAGCATAACTCATGGGGTCTGTTTTGTTCTGGGCCCCTTGATTCAGAAGAGCTAGTGATAAACCAGGGCCACCTCAAATCCAGAAACACAGTTGATAAAAAGGCCAGGGGTTGTGATCTACTGGGGAAAAACAGGTAAACTTTGCTCAGGCTGCTGAAGAGGTAACAATGGCAATATGCCTTTTTTCAGGAGAAGATACAGGTGTCAGTGAATGATTTGGAAAAAAAAATGCTCTAGGAAAAAAGTTCAGTGAAAGAGAGAAAAGAAGGTGGAATACCATCACATGGTATTTATGTTACAAGTGCAACTGTATGAAAAGGTCTTAAAGATGTGTTTAGTCAGGCAAGAACAAGTATACCCTGAGAAATCACCAAAGTATATCGAGCTTCCCCTCCTGCCCCCCTGCCCCGTAGGTGCAAGACAAAGCCAGGCTTAATACTTAGGAGTGAATGTTAAGCAAATACAGAATTAAAGTAACAGTATTAAAAAGCACTGCGAACTTAGCCTCTCCAAAACCCAGAGGGGCACTCAGTAATGGTTCCCACACCAATTTTGTTGCAATTAAAGGACACTCCAATCCCCACCCTGCAAAAGAAGCTAAAGCAGAAGTATAAATAGAACCAATAAAAATAAATGATTGAACAGCAATAGTGGTTGTAACAATTTCATCACTGGGAAGGAAAAAAACCCTCGCATTTTAAGCCTTTCTTGATGTGAGCAGGAAAAAAATCAAGCTAGATTTCAGAAAGAGGAAATCACACAGGTTTGGGTTCTTGGTATATTACAGATCTGCCAGAGGGCTTGTGGCTGAAAAACATACTAAATGGACAAATTGATTCATATGCCTGAATATAACCTTTTCTTTTTTTCTTTTTTCTATATTCTTTTGGCTGTAAATACACAGTATTAAGGTTCACCTAAGTTTCACTGTGTCTTAAAAGGTACCCAATATATATTTTAAAAAGACACAATTAGACTGCATATTGTTACAGGACAGAAGGCCATAAACACTGTTAATAAGTTATAAGCCTGAGGTCATGATTCTCCAGACTATCATGAGATAAATGGGGGACTTAATTATGCAAATCACATAGCTGGAAATCATGTTTGACTCTATAGACAACTCAGGGTTTTCCAAGTGCATGGAGATATTTAAAATGATGCCAGTATTATTAAAGCTGATTCATAGACTCCAGATAAGCCCCTTCTAGCCAAGCGGACAGTATATCCAGCATCAGTATTTCTGTCTTTCCAAAGCTGAAGACAAGACATCCCAATGCAGCCAAAAAACAGTAACATTACTCCATAGCTTAGGCTGAATTTGCAGTGTCTCCATGCAATACAAATATACTTTACCTTATATTGTATAATGTTGTCCCTATCTTGCTATACTTTAAATAACACAGAGAGCAAAGATGACCCAAATTTCAGAGTCTTCAGTAAGGAGAGCAAGCCATCACCTGGAGCATATTCCAGAACTCTGAAAGGGTAGGAGCCAACAGAGACCGGCTTCAATTAAAACAGCAATATCCCTGGCTGATGAAGCAACTATCCATGATCAGACACATCCCTAGCAGCCAAGAGGTTCAACACAAGCAAGGTAGCTTTCAGATTTTAATCTTACATTATCAGGAAACAATTTAGAGCTTCTCATGAAGATATTGACCCCAAAGAAAGACTAAATGATGTAACAGCATCTGAATCACTATCCCTTCAGATGGAAGAATCACTGCATTTCCTAAATTGGAGATTTATTAGCATTCCCCCCTGCCACAAAAAAGCAAGCAGTGCTACAGCCACTTTTATGTCCCAGCTTCAGTCATGTTCCCTGCTTCATACCCCAGATACCCATGAAGTCCAAGAAATGATCAAATTCCAAGATGCTTTTCAGCCATTTCCTTCACAGAATGTAATGCAAATGTTCCATATCTCACTCAAAAGTCAATGGCTTCCCAGAAACTGAAAGGCCATGGGGTATGGTATAGCATTCATAAATCAAACATTTCTCTTATTAATGGATCAGTTTATAATAAGCCCTTTCCTGGATAGATGAGTAAGGTACATCCATTTGTCAGTAGAGTCAAGCACTGAAAGACACTGCCCAGAGAATCCTCAAAATCTCTGTAGGAAGGTTTTCAAGACCTAACAGGACAAAACCCTGAATATCCAGGTCTGAACTCTGTTGACTCAGGTTTGAGCAGGAGGCTGGAATAGGTGACCATGGGCCAAAGCCTGATGGTCAGTCCAACAAATGCTATGTAATAAAATGGTTACAGAGATTGCATGGAACACAGTTTAAATGGTTTCCTTTGTCACTTTGGATCTATCATCCATCACCAAAAAAAAAAAAAGAAAAGCCAAACACTGCTTGCCTTGAAGGCTGAAACCTCTAATGTCATGAGTCCACTTGCCTCTCCCATTCTCTGTGAAACTGCAAAATCACTAGTGGGGACAATGGGGAACTGCTATGATGTTGAGAGGTAGGAGACAAGTCATATGTAAATCCAAAAATATGTGGGTAACTGCGTATTAAATAATTATTTATGTGGTACCATTAAGACCGCTTTTTATTTTAGCAAGCTTACGGACTTTATGAGACAATTTCAAAAGTAAATTGAAACAACAAGAAAATATTTAATTGATTTCAAGATTCCTTGCCAAAAGTTTAAGAAAGAACCCTGAACATTGCTCAGTTTCTTAAACAGATTTTTCTTTAATTTTTTTTGGCTTATAGACAAAATTCTAATTTCAAAATATTTTACCATAAGCATGGAAAGCAGAAACATTTTTAAACAAATGCACTTTCTATTAAAAATAATATGAAACAAGTGAAAACCCCGAGAAAAAAATATTTTGACAAAATACATTTTTTCATACCAACATCTCAACACTTCCTTAGTGAGAATTCTTTGTGTCTGGAAGTTATTTCTGATATACATGGTGTAGGAGAGGGAAGAATGAAGCTCTGGTGTGTATAGCACTGTCAGACGTATTGGAATAACCTCAAAGGCCTATGAATGAAAATCCCAGTCAGACTGTCTCTACAGGAAATAGTCCATTCAAGGTCTGGATCCCTTTCAGAGAATTTGCTAGCGATATATATTAGCATTTATCAGTAAGCATTAAACAAGTCTTACAGGTATGTTACCGACTGTTTGTTAATGACCAGTACGAGATTTTTCCAGGGTCACTGCCTCCTTATTTGCCTTTCATGAATGCAGAGCCAGTCGATCTCTGGGGCATGATAATGCTTCATCTTGTGCAAAAGATACAGATTTATCACTCAGCTCTCCAAGGGAGTTGCAGCACGCTTGGGTTGTGATGGCTACTTTCTGACATCTAGAATTTAATGTGTGATAAGTTACTGTTTGCATGTATTGGAGGAGATTTTTTTGGTTTTCTTACATAAATTAATCTTTGATTTATCACCCAAAGGTTGGTTTATTTTCCAGGTCCATTTGGAAATATGTGGAGTCCAAAAATATTAAAGAATTCCTCAGTCTGGGTTCATTCCCCTAGGAATGTGCACTTCTAAATGAATGCAAGCAAACAGGAGACTGGAAAGCCATCCTGTCCTGCATGCAGGATTAGACATCAGTACAAATGAGTGTAGAACCTCACAGACACGCAGAAGAGTAAGTGGGTAGAGACCAGCTGGCTGTTTTTCTTGGTCTTTAGGGTGAGCAGGTAGTATCTGGTAGTATCTTTACACTGATCTATTTTCATCTTCTCTTCTGTCTGTCTAAACACACAAAGTTCAGATTTTGTTTGGTATAAGCTAATGACAGCAACTTTCTTCAGTACATCCTTCTCTCAGTGTCCTTAGCCAGAGCCAAGGCCTGTGATTAATCAGAGAAAAAAATGTCCAAAAGTTCGCACTGTCTACTGGATACTGTTTGTGGGAGAAAATTTAGCATTTACCATTATTTGAAATTAATTCGTTATTGAATTATGAGGATTTTAGTGTTTGATTGGTATCAGTTTTGATACTGCTGCTATAAATTAAAGACAGAATTTTAAGCCATGACAATTCCTCCACACCTGCCCTGAATTTGTTAAGGCTTAAGATTAAGAGAACCTCTGCAGTGCATCACACTGCTTATTACCTGTGATGGTTTTACATTTACTGATATTTAGTAAAGGAAGCTGGAAAAGGCCAGCAAAGTATACTTCATTGCATCATAAGAAATTAAATCTCTCCAATTCCAGGCAGTGTTTGAGGAACATCTCTATCTTCAGGTTTCATAGAATCAAACAATATTTTGTATTGGAAAGGACCTTTACAGGTCATCTAGTCCAACCTGTCAACTACCCTGCTATGGGCAGTGGCATCTTCAGCCAGATCAGGTTGTTCAGGGCTCTGTTCAACCTGACCTTGAATGTCTGTCTGGACAGTCATTATGGAGCAGCCATCAACAGACTTCCATGGATTTGTTCTAACCTTGGTTTTAACCTACACGTCCATTAAGCCGCCATGACCTCCTTGTGTAAGCACACTGCACAGTTGGGTGGAGAGATATGTTTGGTTTAAGTCTTGTTCCATCCAGACAGTTCACTGAAGGCCTCTTGGTTTTTGATTGTGGCAAGAGGCAAAAAATCATTTCCCACTCTCCTGGTTTTAGGATTTTCCTGTTTTGCCACCCATTAAAAAACACACAATGGGAAACTTTGAATCTCTCACAGAGGAAGGCAAACACATAGAACACACTTTACTGAACACATCAGAGTTAATTTGCAAGCTTTTTCTTTATGGTTTCTGTGACATTAACAAAATCAGCCAAAGGAGCAGATTTGAACAAATGGTGCAGGAGGAACCATCTGGCAGGCAAGCAACGTCGGACTGTATTTACCACAGTGTGGGCAAAGCACACTTGCTGTGAAGCTTCAGAGAAATTGAGTTTCATGTGGTCACCTCTGGGCCAAACCTGGACCCTGTGGTGTTTGCTACTACATCTCATTCGTCTTTTGTCTTTGGGAATTCTGTTAAGCCTTGAAGCACCACAGAAAGTACAAAAGGCTTTCATTACAGATTGGTGAGTGTATTCCCTTAAGAAGGTTCTTGGCATCCTGTGGAATTAAGTGAATCTCTGGCTGCTGCATAACTACTTATTGTTTTATTGAACAAGGGAGTAAAAAGTCACATAAAACCTTGTGTATTATAAATGACCAGGGTATAATTCAGACCTGCCTATGTGTGCATTAATTTACACATTGGTCTTTTTGGAAAAAATGTCAACTGAATAAATATAGCTAAGGCTGAGACTTGAACCACGAATGATTTTTATTATTTTTTGGTTAAATTCCACTCATCTTTTTTTCTCCCTTTCCTGGCATGTGAGTTTTTCAAGTGCAGAATGAAACCTTTTGCTAACAAGGGGAAAAAGAACTAGTACTACAGAAAAAGCACATACCTATTCCAAAGTCATTAAGAGCAACTTTTGGCACTTTCCATATATGGGACATAAAGCTTTATGAACCCAGTCCTTAATCTCTGGGTTCTCTGACTGATTTATATGTTTACTTATGGTATTGTGTATTTTCTTCTGAAGAGCACAGTCAAGTCTCTTAAAATTTGTACGCAGGAGACCTTTATTATGTCAACAGAATAGCGTGAATTTCAAGAAAGTACTACAAGCTCCTTAGTACTTCAACATCCCTCGAGTCTTGGTTGGATATGTATTTTTTGGAAAAGCCCAATTTTAGTTTCTCTAACAGAAGCACATGTGTCCTACAGTTTGTCATGGACTTTTCTGGAGCCTCTCTGAGGGCCTGATCTGGCTGAACAAACCAGCTGTGAGGTGCTAAGTGCCCACAGTGCCCATGGATATCCATGAGTCACCAGTGAGAGGTGTTGAGTATCTGCAACTCCCTCAGGAGGTGCTCAGCATTTCTTCAAAGGGTGGTCGAGAGAGACAGGGAGTACCCTAAACCCTGCAAAGCAGAGGGGGGCCCTAAAGGAAAGAAAATTTGCTGAGGCTCCTTACATACCATTCTTCACAAATCCTGCTCCTTTGGAAGGAACAGGGAGTCCTTGTGCTCTAGGAGGCTGCACACCTGAAATGCCTCTTGTACTACCCTCAGGACTGCCATTTAGAGGAAGAGGGGTTAAAAAGTCAGAGAGGTGCCTGCCAGGAGTCACCTCAGCAGGCAGGAGCGTTGCCTGCACTTCATCCCTGCACACAGTGTGTCCGCAGCTGTCAAGATCCTTCTGGAGGGCTCACAGCACCCTGGGGTGTGGGCCAGTTCTCCCAGCTCTGTGTTGTCCATGAACTTGCTGCTCAGGAGGCCTCTGCTCCTTCATCCAAGTCATTAATGAAGAAGTTAAACAGTACTGGGCCCAGTATTGAACCTTGGGGGACACCACTTGTGACTGGCCTCCAACCAGACCCTGTGCCACTGGTTGAAACCATCTGGCACCTGCTGTTCAGCCAGTTCTCAATCCACCTCACTGTCCACTCATCCAGTCCACACTTCCTGAGTTTGCCTGTAAGGATATTGTGAAAGATGCTGTCAAAAGCCTTGCTGAAGTTGAGGCAGACAATACTCACTGCTCTCCCCTCATCCATTCAGGGAGTTGTTTCATTGTAGGAGGTCATCAGGCTGGTCAAGCATGATTTACCTTGAGTGAATCTGTGCTGAATGCTCCTAATCAACTTAAGGGTTAAGCTTTTATATAGCATGAGCTAAGTGTAGTGGGCTAATAGAAAGGCTTTCTATAAAGATGCAGTGAGAAGAAGGCAATAATTGTGGGCCAGGATTTTGTTGGGTGGTGAGGTGATGGCATACTTCATACTTGTATATGTAATCTAGGCAGTATATAATGGCATGAACAGCCTGTATAGCTTACCAGCTGCACAGTCACAAGTGCATTATGCTCTTCCCCATGTATGACATAAAATAAGACAAACATCCCAAAATTTACATAGGATCTGTAAATGAACTCTCCTTCCACTGAATACAGCACTAGCTAGCATCACTGATATTTCAGTACACGAATACTTAAGTGGGAAACACTTTCTTTTAAGTGGGAAAACCTTCAGGTCCTGTGAGCTCACCAGATAAGTAAACCTTGTGTATGTGCAATAGTGCAAGTTGCCTGTGAATATCTGAGTTTTAGGTAATCTACTACATATGCAAGATGTATTATTCGTTTTTGTAAAGGCACACACTGCTATTATTCCCTTTCACATTGCTGGGATCAGGGTGTTCAGGCTGATTGCATGTTAATCTGTATAAAGCAAAGGGGAGAAGGTGATGCCGAGTTCTCCAGAAACTCCTGTTTTCTTCATGACTCCAAACCAAAATGTTGCAGGCATATTTGCCTTTCAGAGATAATTGTCAAGTTCTGCTTTTCAGAAAAATTACAGGAGAGGTTCTTGATTCTGGAGATGAGATTTGTATAGGGAGTCTGGTTTCTTGGTTTGCAGCTACATCAGTGTTTCAGAGTGGATCTAGATACTGCTTCTGAAGTGAATCTCTTAATTGCCACAGTTTTTCACACTTTGCATTGCCCTCTCAGAGTGTGCACACTGTATTCCTTTTGGATGAAGCTAAGCCAGGAAACAATCTCCAGAGGACCATCAAATGTGGTCCAACTGCTGATGGGCATCCAGAGGAGCAGATGAGAGTTAGTCTAAAATAAAAGATGGGGATGTCAGGCTCTTTGCACATGACTTTGCATTACAGAGCTGCTCCTACTGCTCCATGTCATGTCTGATGTAGACATACAATCATAGAGTAATCAAGTTGGAAGGGACCCATCAGGATCGAGTCCAACTCCTGGCCCTGTGCAGGAAACCCCAAGAATCCCACCACATCCCTGAGAGAATTGTTCAAACACTTCTTCAACTCAGACTGGCTTGGTGCTGTGACCACTGACCTGGGGGCCTGTTTCAGTGCCCAGCCACCCTCTGGGTGGAGAATCTTTTCCTGATATCCAGCCTAAACCTCCCCTGATTCAGCTTCACACTGTTTCCTTGATTTCTGTCCCTGGTGACAGGAGTGAAGATATCAGTACCTGCCCTTCTGCTTTTCCTTGTGAGGAAATTGAAGACCACAATGAGGTCTCCCCTCAGTCTCCTCTTCTTCAGGATAAACAGACCAAGTGACCTCAGTGGCTCCTCATACAGTTTCTCCTCCAGACCCTTCACCATCCTCATGGGCCTCCTTTGGGCACTCTCCAATATCTTAATGTCTTTTTAATTTTGTGGCTTCCAAAACTGTCCCCAGCATTTGAGGTGAGGCTGCCCCAGTTCAGAGGAGACCAAGACGATCTCCTCTCTTGGCCAGGTTGGAGATGCTGCGCCTGATGCATCCCAGGACACACCTGGCCCTCCTGGCTGCCAGGGCACTGCTGACTCATGTTCAATTTGCCATTGACCAGGTCCCCCTTTCCATGGTGCTGCTCTCCAGCATCTCCCTACCACTTGACAGTTATCAGGCAAGATGAATAAAGTGCATCATTGATGTCTCCTCCTTCCTGCAATATAATATATATCTGCTTAGGTTTTCCCCCTTTCATTGCTGTCCTTAAGCTAGTTGATGATTTACAGTATCTTTCCTTCAGGGTTCTTTCACAAACATGTTACTCAGTGTGTGAAATATAAGTGCATGGTATCAACTACAATCTAAATAGAAGAAGAGAGATGTGACCATGTACGTACTACACTGTGATGCAGATCATCTTCTACAGACACAGCAAATGGTTTCTACGCCATCCTTGTTGTCCATGGATTATCTGAACCACAGTGGTGGAATGTCTCCTGTACTTTAAGCCATTTTCAGATGTTGCAGATGACGGTATGATTATTTGATTCTACTAAAATTAATTTTCCAATGGAAGATTTACCTTTCCTCATAAAGGTTTGTATCAGTTTTTTGTTTCCCACTTTTCTATAATTTCTCTCTCTCTCTCTGTGTTTATTTGGGAGGTATTTTATCTCCTTAAGAAATGCATATCCCATTTTTCTGGGGTAACAGCTGAAATGCTACCATTTCCAAGATGATACTGTAGCATTGTAAGCAACAGCAGTATTTGTGAAGGGGACAGCCTTCCCTACGGGCATTTGAATATGTCTCCCGGGTGTCTCTCTGTGTATCTCTGAAACAACAAATCAGTCTGAATTTCCCCATGTTTACTTATACAAATGTTGGCTCCATCTGATCTAACCTTCTCCTTGCCTCATCTGCAGGAATAATCCACTCTTTTTGCTGAGATAAATTACTCAGGTTTCTTCCTCATGGTTCATTCCATTGTAAATACAATAAATGACTCAGACTCAGAATGTTTCATTTCCTGCAAATACAATTATTGCCTTGTAAAACAGAGTATCTCCTCCCATTATCCCTCTAGTGACAGAATAACAATCACTACAAGTACAGAAAACTCATCTTAGTCCAGCTGAGTTCAGTTGGAGAACAACTGGTTTAGATCTGCTCCTACTATTAAGGGAGGAATGTCTTTATTTGTATTACACATGATGATTACTTCCGATTATCTCCACAGAGCTTTAAATAAACAGGGACTTTAGTGTCTGATTAAAGAAATAATGAGTTCTGAATTATTTCCTCCATGTGAGTGGAATTTAGGGAGACTCTTGATATGAACCAAGCCCCAAGAAGACAAGGTTATTCCCTTTTAAAAGTCATGTATGCGGTTTCTCCAGCATCTACCTTGTCTGTCTCAGATGGTGTAAACCAACACTGCTTTTGTTGGCTTCAGTGAAGCAGGGACAGTTTTCACCAAATGAGCCTCTGGCTCTGTTTTTTCTACCTTCCTCTAAGAATTCTGTTTGCAAATGGAATGCTGCTTTGAATGTGCTTCCCAAAAAGGACACAGAAATGTCCCCATATGCATTTTGCTTCTACCCTGTGAAGTATGTTGCCATCCTGAAGAAAAATCTCTCTGCTGAAGCTTCAGTTCTGTGATACTGGAGAGCTGTTTTCACACCATTTGTACCTTTTACTGTCAGATGGCTTTCCCTGCGTAAACACAAGACATGCATACACAGGCACTCAAGGCCAAGCTTCAACCCCATAAAGAATCAACAGCAGTATTTTATTGACTTCCAAACTCTTTGTATGAGCAGCAGCAGTTAGAGATTTCCTCTACTGCTGACAGTCTACAACAGAAAGGAAGTTTTGAAAGATGCTAGCAGAGCAAAGGAGGAGCAGCACTATGCTTGCAATCTAGATGGACTTAACAGTGAGACTCAGGTTGTGGTGTTGACTGCCAGAGAGACTGAACAACAGCACAAGGAACTGAAAAAATATCAAAGGTATTTCCCCCAAGATTAGCTACCCATGCTGCCATTGTAAGGGAGGGAAGGAAACTTCAGGCTCTCTGACAAAACCTGAAATAGGTCGCCAGAAGCAAGCAAACATCGGAAATCTTGACCTGCATGAGACTCCAAGAATTTCTATGTGCAAGAGAATAATGCGTTAAGGGAATTCACCAATATTACTTCAAATTTCCTCAGAAATTCCTCAGGAAAATGGAGCCTCAGTACATAACTAAAAGGAGATAGTAAATCTCACATGAAATATCCACTAGGGAGAAATGTGGAAGGAAGCTAGCACATTAGCACAGGTCCAAGAGCTAGGGGAGGGAGACAAAATCCAGCCCCTCAGTTTGTCTGTGCTGAGGTGGTCCAGGTCAACATACCATTCTCTAGTTGAAGGAGGATCTTTGTCCTGTTCTGGAGGTTCCCCAGAACTGTAAAGGAGCTGAGAAAGGAGAAACTCTCCAGAGTCTTCTTTTCTGAGTTGTATCTTACAGCTGCTCTACAGGAGGTTGCTATTTGCCCAGCAGAGCCAGTAGATGAAATTCAGAGCTGCTTTGGTTAGTGTGGAAAGAAGTCTGGCTCAATGCGCCATCACAGAGGCATGAGGTAGATGAGGTTTGTATAGGAACAGCTGAACTTCAAGTCTTAGTCTTAAGGATGTTCAAATGTCTCACTGGAAATCAGGAAACCAGCTTCCAAGTCACTTTGAAAAATCAGAATTCACCTTTTCCTTCATGTAGAAACCTTCCAAATGTTTATTCACATCTCAATCTTTTAAGTGCATATAAATATCGCATTTGCTAGGCCTTTTGTATAGCTTAGAAATTATGGTAGTAATTGGGGATTTTAACATCTATTTTTATCATTTTGGTGAGATGTTTCTGAGAATATGTAGCTGGTAAATTTTTTCTATTCCAGCAGGGCAAGTGAGAAAGCTCTTCTTGCAGGACCTGAAGTAAAAAACTGTCATATCAGCAGTGATGGAAAATCACCCTATGCCGTGCAGGGGATTGTCCCCATATGATCGTGACTTTAGTGTAGAAAAAGATCCGTGATTTCCTCCTGCATTTAATTTGCAAAAATTAAATTCACAGACTTGGTAGCCCCTTAGGGGAGAAGCAAATCTTTCCACCCTTCATGCAGTGGTCCCTTTTCACAAAACACACTAGGTATAAGTAATTTGCAGTCAAAGATTACAGACCTCAACACAACCTTTACCCTCTGTTGATGAAAGAAAACAGTTTGTAGAAAACCTGTGGTACGTGGGTGGAAGCATCCATACAATTTTTGTACACTGGCTGACTGAGAAACATCTCAGAGCAGGAGCCAGGACACCTTGTTCCCTATGCCTCCCTATTTCACTGAGAAGGAAGCATGAGGCTGGATAGGGCTGAGAGGCTGAAGTGAGGACAGGAAGATGGGGAGGGGGAAGGAAGGGAAGGAAGGGGGAAAGGGGCTGACAGAAGGAGTGGGGTGAAGAGCAGACAGAAACCAGAAAAAGGAAGGATTTTCATGTCTCCCTTTGACACACCAGCACAATTCACAAGAAAGGCAAGCTTTTGATAAGAAAAAGATTTTATTCTCCTTGTTGGCTTAAATATTTGCAGAGCCTTGAGATCAGAGAAACACTCTGGGTGCCATTACACATGCAGACAGCCATCACATTAAAGGCAGGAATAAGCACAGCAATATTACTCCAGTATTATTTTAGTCATGAACGAATCTGAACACTGCAGTGAGGGCTGGAGGGTTACAGATGGGATCAAGAGGTGGCTCATAAAACAATCTTGACCTTAGGAGCGGTTTCACACCCTGCGAGAGCTTGTGTGCATCTGTGGGAAAGCAGCCCCCACAGACCTCTCCGCTGTACCTCCACCAGATGTGAGGGCCCATGGGCAGCATCTGGTGCTGCACAACTCCAAAACTGAGTGCACCAATGTTATATGAAAATCCACATTACACACTGCACACAATAAGTGAAAGCAGAGTGCTGCAGGATAGATGCAACATCAAAAACTAGGCTGCCAAAAAGTGTAATCTTCCTCCAGAAAATTTATTGCTTGGAGGACTCTGTGCTATTCCCACAGGAAGACATTGGCTGCTGGTGGAGCCATGGGCCTGCCCCAGCTGCTCCTGCATGCAGCATGCAGGGTCAGGGTGCCAAGGCACCCCACAAGGGGGCAGGGGCAAAGCTGTGCTTCTGCTTTAGAGATCACAAGTGATTGCACACCTGCACATACAGATACCCCACTGACACTGTGCCACTACTCCCACCACCCTGGTAGTCATTTTCTTGCTTTGGATTATTTTTAAAGGACTCAGTGGATACCTTTCCATGCTGGGCCACCCCTGCGAAATGGTACATGAGCTTGTGCTTTGTGCCCATGGAGAGAGGAGGGGTGCAACTGGGGGACTGATGGGACAAGCCCTCTGTCCCTATTCCAATCACACTAAACAAAGGGTGCTTGTCCAAGGAAAAGGAAAATCAGCTCCCCCACCCAGCTAGGGACCAGCTCCAGGTGGCGCAGAAGTGCAAACAGCATATACTCTTGCTTCTGTCTTTCTCATTTCTGTTTTTACTGATCTTACTTATACACACACACACACATGCTATTTTTAACTTCCAAAAATAAGTATGTAGGATTTTTTTTCCCTATTGGCTACAAGCTATGGTGAAATGACTTCATATATCGACTAGATTTTGTCTCCAAACATGTTGAAATATTTGTGCGAGGGCTGTGTATTGGGACCCGTCAGAGTGCTGTATAGGTTGATGGAAGTGATATACACTGCTTGCCATGATACTGAGAATATTGGGATCCATTGACTGACCCAAGCACAGCTCAATGCACAAAGCACTTCTTATATCCAGCCCCGAGCAGCCCAATCTCACGCAACAAAGGCTGGGAGTTCATTTAGCGCATTGCAATCTGCAGATTCACTTGCAAATGTTTTCCAGCAGATGTGCAAGCCCCTTTAGAAATGGCACATGTGTAGATGGCTGCATCGTGAATTAACATGCTTTGCTTCATCACTTTTAACATACTTCTTAGAAACCCTTGGCTCCCAGGGTTTAAAATTAAAAATACAGATCTTGGTTCCATGCAGAATTTCAGCGTATAAATGACTTCTCCTCAATGGCCATGCTCGTCCTGAGTAAACAAGACTTAAACTCAGACAGAAAAGACTTTTCTTATTTCTCTTTCAATTGCAGCTGACAGGGGATATGAGCACTGTGCCACAGGGCCTGCTGTGGGGGTTTTAAACCTTGATTACACCCTGGTGATTGGTGACCGAGCCAGCTTTGGGTGTGAGAGATAGCTGGCAGGCACTGTGGGGCTGTCCTGTGAGGCTGGACCATCCAGTAGCCATGGGATGATATGGGCCACCCTGTGACAGCCTCAGTCTTTGAAGGCTGTGACATGTACGTGGTGCTACAAGGCCGGGAAATATCAGGAAGCATCTTTGGGAAGGTGGCTGCCTCCAGAGCCACCCCTTTGTATGGTGATGGAGAGGATTGGTTTCAGACAGATAGTCCTTGACACCACATCTGTGTCAGTCATCTTGGCCAAACCACCAAGGCTTCTGGCTTTGGGGCAGTCTGTGTGTCTGTGCTCACAATGACATGGAGGCTGCTGGCAGGACCAGTCTCCTTGAAGGAGTGTGGGTCCAAGGCTGGGAGTAACCATGAATGATCCTTTTGTCCCCTTTCCCCCCTCCCCTTCCTCACACCAGCACATATATATCCTCAGGTGGCTAAGGACCAGGGTATAAATTTGACTTCTCCTTAGTCAAAACTTCCACTAATTTGATCATGGTTTTGCCAAGGAAGGAATAAATATGGAGCAGGGACTTTGGGGATTTGTGCTATAAAAGTGAGAGCTGGAGAAACCGAGACTGAAGCAAATATTTGAAGCAAGCGGTCACATCCAGGCATCCTGGCTCCCTTCTGTAGGTAATTCTGGCCAAGCCTCTACCCCTGGCTTCAACACCTGCCCCCATGTAGGGCAAAGATTATCAATTGCCAGTGGGAGACCTCTGACAATTGATAACAACAATGTCCTGAGTTTCATGAAGGTCAAGTCAGCTCTATGTCAGGCCAAGCCACAAGGGTTGAGAGCCAGCTTCCTACTTCTGACCCTGTACACTTGTGCTGTGCACAGCTCTTTGTCCTAAACCTCTGCAACACACTTATCAAGCATAATCATACTAAGGCAACCTGGAATTTTCACACTTCTGAATGCAAAATAGATTGATCCACACAATTCTCCCATTTGTGCAGGTGTATTTCACCTTGGTGCCAGCACACACATATTTCCAGGTACAGCATATATCCCTATCTTGTGAAAATTCAGACACTTCTTGTCTGCTGAATGAAAACTTGAGATTTGTCTTTTCCTTAAAAGCTTTCATGTCCAGTCTAGGAGCAGTTTAAATACCCAAAGGACTGGGGTTAAAACCAGCTGAATGATCCCCAAAGCAGTCTTAAAAATGAATTTCCTGTTCCCTCAGGTGTGGGGAAGTCCTTTACTTGCAGCTGGGCCAATGAATCGGGCACCTTATTCCTTTCATTTTGCTATTAGCCAGTGTGTAATAAAGCACCACAGACATCAAGCATGATTTAAATCTCCATTTCTACTTCTGTTCAATATGTATGTCTGTGTAAGGTATAGGATATTTTTCCTTGGTCTCTTTTCTGTTTCAATTTATCTCCCTCACTCAGGAGTTTGCTGGTGAATACAATGGTTTCAGACTGGAAAGAGCTGCAGCTAATTTTCTTATTCTGTTTGAATAAATGGGTGTTGACTCTTACAGAAGTAGGTTAGACTTTTCATGTGGTTGCAATATCCTCAAGTCCCAGCCACAGAGCTCCTAATGCCGGTTGCATAAAAAGTACACCTTTCATACATGGCTGTATTTGTCCTTGTTTAATGCTTTTTCTGCATATCCAACTCTAAAAATGCTTGGAAAGGTCCCATTGTAAATGTGTTTTTCTGAACACTCTAGTTCTCCTTGCTCAGGTAGCTTTTACTGCTTGTCCAGCCATGAAAGAGGAACGGAAGGCTCCACACTGTGGGAAAAGTATAAATCTCTTGCTGTAGGGTCCTGGTGGGCATAAGTGCATCTTGCTACACACCCTGCATTGGCCAAGGAAGACACTGCACAGTGAGATCCAGGTTCTGATCATACTCAATTGCTTTTGTGGATCCAAAATACAGAGCTTTGAAGGTATAAATGCAGCACACTTGTCAACCATGTTTTGCAATTAGTTATGCTCTTGAGAACCAGTTACATACAATAAAAAGGTCTATCATATTCTATATGATTATAGGGATTTTATGTATCACATATCTATCTTTGGGATAAGACTTTAGCACATGGAATCAAAACCCATGAGCACGAGGAAAACTAGTGTCTATCCACTGTGTCCTTTTCACAATACCATTCTGTCAAGCAGAAATTGGTCAGACATTTCAATTTCTTTACTGTCATTTCTCAGCTATAAAGATTTTGAATGGTTTAAAACATTGAAACCTTGCCATAGCATCCACAATAATGGAAAGTATTTTGCAAGCTGAACAGCATCTGGATTGTTCAGCAGCTAAAAGATACATAGCAGAAATTAAACCTTGGTGAAGTAGCCTTTGAAGGACAAATACTCCTCCTTTTAATATCTGTTGTTAAATCAGAGGCTTTGGGTTAATTATTTTGCTTCCAGCACATGAATCAATAGTTTGACTTTGCTAGATGCACAGTTCTGTACCTCTGAATCCTAAAAGCATACTGTTTACACAACATAATCAGCAAATGAAAATTATCTTGTTCACAGAGGATCTGGTTCCCACAAAATATCCACACCCTTCCTTGCTCATGAATTATGGATGTCTGGAGCCTTTACCAGAAACTTGGCTGGGCTGTGTAAAATCATTTTCTGGAGTGTGTGTTTTATTTTGAATGAAGCAAGCAGGCAAGAGGCCAGTAGGATTAAAATGGATTCTTTATTTAAAACAACTCACAAAATACAGCAACTCCTACCATTTTGTTAGTGTCGCCTATTTCTTTCCAGATCCCTTTTCCAGGCTTTGACTGGTGCCCTCAAGTACACTCTGCATCTCTCAGGGCACATCAGAGGGTGCCCAGGGCCAGTTGCCACTGGAGAGCCAGTGGACACGAGAACAAGGAGACTCTTATTGGAGCCCCAGCTGCCAAGTCACTGGGTCCATTATCCCAACCCTAGCACGAGGAAGGGACATCCATCTTTCTGCTCACTCAGCTTAAGGGAAGTAATTCCTCCAGGTATAATTTGGAAATACTGTGAAGCTTTAATTCTCTGAAATCATAACAAAGAGCTCTCAGATTCCTTGATGAAAAAGGAAATGCTCTGTATCTATCTAATATTCCATTGCATTCAAAGCTCTCTGAATTTATTTGGACAGGATTAACAGAAGTTTATTAAATACAGGCAAAATAATAAACGAACCACATCCACAAGAGCTGGGATAACATGAGGTACTCTGGCAGTGCCAAGAACTGTGCTGCTTGACCAAGCACAGTGCAGTCACCTTCTCCACTCCAAGCAAAATCTACCTGTGTGATCTCCTTTAAGTCACTGCAACTTTCTCCTTGTTGAATTTGATACAAAACCAAGAGACCAGACAAACCTGAAACAAGAGATACCAACCTCCTTTGCTGTAGAAGAAGTAGCCTGACAGCAACAAGCAAACTACCTCTGGTGTCACGAAAAGTACAAGAGTATTGTAAAAAATACTTCTTGGTGCAATTAAACTAAAAGCTGCCAAATAATTTAGCAATGACTTCTGACAGGAGAAATAAGGTCTGTATCTTAGACTCCTGCCACAATTATTGTTTCAATGTCAGCTGTCTGTCTGCTGTCCGACCTGGACAGCCCTGGTTCCTGCCCTATGCCTGTGTCAGCAGAGCTGAAATGTTTCTGAGTTCAAGCTCCCCTAAAGGGCCATGAAAGTACTTGCTCTTATCCACTGCCCTTGGGTTCTCATCATACAGCAATCCCTTCCAAGGCCACTGCCCTGAAAGGATAGATCATCCTTTTGCTCTCTGACCTCCAGAGAGCCAAGAAATGGCCTCTCCCACAATGAAAAATCTTTCCTGCCTGATGATACCCCTCATTACAAAAGTGGCCTTGCCTCCTCTTTTATCACTACTCCTTCTTTCTTGTTTTGTCTTTTCACGTTCACTGCTTATTCGTTTGCTCCGCTCAAGGACTTTGACTTTTACAGGTTGTCAACACCATAGGCACTAAGCCTTGCAGAGTGCCCTGAGCTGTGGGAACAACTGCCCAGAAAGAAAGCATTTTTCTGTGCACTTTCCAAGATTTGTTTTGAAAAGATGCCAGGCAGAGCTCTTCAGAGCTAAGTGCAAGAAGTAAGCATGACGGTGACATCTTTAAAACTGGCCAGCTACCAATGGGCTTTTACACAGCCAGAGTGATAAGGCTGGTAGAAGATTATTTTTTTTTGTTGTAGTGAAATCTCATAGTCCTACTTCTTATAGTTATGTAGGTATTTATCCAAGAACATACACTAAAGAAATACCTTTGTCACTAAGACAAGAGCAACCACCACAATTTATATGAGAAGGATGACATTCCAGCATTAAGTAAAAAAAATATTCTTGACATTTGCCATTTTTAAATCACCTCTGGGCAGGATATCCAGTCAGACATTGCCACAGTCCAATTAACCAGATAAGAGGAGGGACAACAGTTAACGTTGAAAAATACACAGTTCTTCCCCCTTCCCTTGCCTGAAAATAAAAAATAATTAGAGTAGGATTATACATTTGTTATCATGCCTATTAATAATCAGCCCAAGGGCATGGAGAAGAGACCTTTTGACAAAGCAGAAATTAGTAAGAAATAGCTTAGGGAGATCTGCTTAGAGTAGAATAGAATTGTTGTTGAAAAGGTTTCCCCCTCCCCAGAAGATGTTTGGAGTTGCAGTATCGTACTAGGGGAAAATACTACAAGGGCTGCCAAAAAAGCATCAGAAGAAAATTGATGTAAGAGGAAAGACTAAGGCAAGATGGTGTTTCAAAGCTTACAGTCTTAATGCTCAGAATTTCTCTAGTGCAGCTTTTGTACTACCAGCAACAGGTCCAGAGTTAAATATGTGTATTCTATTTCTTTCTTTCTGATACTACTGAATTGGCTGTAGAAATTTATGTCTTACATGAGGGACTTTCTTTGGCTTATAAGTGAATCAACACTCAGAGATCCACTGTATTGCAAAAAAAAAAAAAAAAAAGGCAGCTGTATTTTATTGTCAAAACAGGTCATGTCTCTGACTTCTGCTATTTCTGATCTGAGTGACAATGAAAACTGTTTTTGTGTGCAGAACACAAGGGTCATCTTGGAGCTTCTGGAAGTAAATTATGCTTCAAATCAGAGGGAGGAATGAAAGGACTATTTCTGAAAATGAGTAAACACAAAAAAATACAAAGGTACTAAAAACTGTCATCCAGCCACTAGAGTGGCAGGAGTCAGGAGTGTTCAGTGCTTCAAACAAGTGAGAATTGGAGCCAGGGAGGAAGGGGAAGAGCAGGGAAATACTTCCTTTGGTGACAAATTCCATCCTATACATATATAAATATCCCCAGACAAATGCAGACAAGATGAAGATCTGCCCAAGAAGACAAACAGTAAGACATGCTGATGAATTTATGTGCTTTCTTGGTGTAGTTCCACTGCTGCATATCCTGTTTCCTTCTGGTCAGTTAAGTATGTAAAAAACCAAACCAAACAAAGCAAAATTCACTAGTGCCTTTTGTTCTTGGAAGTGGAAAGAGAGGAAACAGAGAAAAACAATGTTCTTTCCAAGGGCACACACTAAATCAATTTCTGTAGAAAAATGGAGGCTTGTGAGGTTCTATTAATGAAATAAATTCTCTGTGCATGACAAAAACTTCCTAACTTAAAGCTTTCACTGATAGAAGAAGGTACATTCTCCCATGTACATTAAAGCCATCAGAAGCAGTTTTGTAATCACAACACTTCAGCTATTGCTTCCTGTCCAAGCACAGTCTAATCAGGAGAGTGAAGTGCTCCTGCCTATAATAACTTAGAAGCCCTTAGTATGAAGTAGCAGCAGCAGCAGCAGTTGTTTTTTTCCCCAGATGAAAGACTCAAAAGCAGAACCATTTTTGCTATGCTATTTAATGAGACAAGATGAACCTGAAGTGAAATCTTTGCCTTTCAAGAAGACCCTAAAAAATAATACTTGCATGCAATTGCACATGGTAAGATCATTCTTAAAAACACAAGACTTAAGTGCCTGAGAGCAATCATTAACATGAAGAGGGGAAAGGTGGGTCATCTTGAGTATCTGCAGTGGGAAATTCTGTGTCTTTTTCTATTGCCACTCAAGACTTGTGAGATTTTTTTTTTTAGCATAGCAGCCAGGAAAGTCTTCCTCTTTCTACCTAGTCTCCAAGATACTGTGGTAAAACAAACCATTTCTTTCTCAATCTGTCTGTATCCTCATTATTAATTGTATTTCCCAAGCTTCAGGTGTCTTCATTAACCTTAGGAAGTCTTGTTTTCAAATTCCAAATGTGGTTTCTTCTCTGATCCTTCTTACATCCCCCCCTTTAAAATGAAAGGCTCCCATTCATAGTTACCCTTTCTTTCCTTCTCTGTTGCCAGTTTTCAGTCCAATATGCTCATTGTCCTTCTATTCCATGACTTCAGACCTTAGACATTTTAACCAACAGTGGAGAATGTTGTCAAATGCTTTCTGAAAAAGGGAGTCTATAATATCCTTTCCCCTTCCTTACCAGGGCAGTAATTTCCTCAAAGAATTCCAACAAATTAGTTAGGCATGATCTCCTTTCCCTGAATTGATGTTAGCTGTCTTTAATCAAGCTCTGCTTTTCCAAGTGTTCCCTATTTGATTCCTTAAAGGAGTTTCAGAGCCCTTTCCCTTTAGTGAAGTTAAATTGACAAGTCTGGTTTTTCCCAGTGTTTGGGAAAGCTGTGTCTTTCTTTTTCTTTAGAAAAAAGTGATGAGAAATAAATTTCAAGTAAATTCAATAGCCTCCCATCTAGAGACACTTATTCCCCTGGATTCTTAAGCACAGCTTTTGCTGTCAAGAAAGGGGAGGCATAGTAAGAAGACAAGGATGAGAATGAAGGAATACAACATTACAGATGACAACTTTGTATAACCAGATGGTATATTTTGAAAGCTGGAAACCAAATAATAATGAGTATTTCTGATGAAGTCTAAGATTTGCATGGATCAAAATCAGGTCCAGTTCCTCCACAGGCAAACAACAACTGGGACCCATACAACCCTACAGCTCTTCCTCATGGACTTCGCTGCAGAACCTCTGTTGAAATGTGATATGATTTGTGTTGGAAGTCTTTGGTGTGTGCATTTAAGGGGCTTTTCAGGCTACCCCGAGGTAATATTTTTCAAGCATGAGAAAATCGAGAAGGGGATGTGGGAGATGAGTCCATCAGTCTGCATGTCCTCCTGTACACAGGAATGATGTAGTGCGTGACCTGGCTTCGTGAAGGCACGAACCTCTCTGCACCCGCTGCTGAGTGCAACTGTATCTGTGTCAAAGTCAATTACTTGCCATGCAATGGCACAACTCTTGCTGGATATTGTTGGCCATATCCAGTAACCTCTGCCTGCTCTTGGGACAAGACATGAGGGGCAGGCAGACCACAGTGAGGGGGGAGGCTGCAGCCCAGCCTCACCCGCAGTGCCTCAGGACAGGGCAGCCTGGGAGCCCAGCACAGGGCACTTACCATACCCTGCTGCTCTCACACTGGGTTTGGCCCTTTTTGAGGGTGGGTTTCATGGTAATCTTTCCATAAATCACCCCTTTCTTCAGATGCAAGCTTCATTCCCACTGTCCTCTAGGGACAGACAGAGGACAGACAAGAGGAGAGCTGCCTCGGAGAAGGGGACAAAGGCATGATTATGCAGGATGGTCATTGAACCTGGTCTCATGAAGTATCAAAATACCCAACACATAATTGTATATGAGAAAAAAAAAGTCTTCACCACTGACATTGGTAGGAAAAAGGAAATAAAATATGTCAAAGAAAATAAGGAGGTTCTGCGTCTTTGAAGTAAATGAGATCCACTCAAAGTTACAGCAATAAGCACATCCCATGAAACTTTACATTTTGATACAAAGTTGGATTGTATGCCCTTTGCATTTCTTGGATTCCCATCTCTGCAAGTGCTACTGAATTGATCTAAGATTAGAAATAAGACACCCCTATGTCAGTAGGTTTCTGCCCAGAGTGAAGGCAACTGCTGGATCCCCCTCATTTCAAACACAGATTGTTAACACAGACTGTTCTGGGAACATATAATTTACTGCTCAAAAGGAAAGGAGGTTCTAGAGGCTGCATAATCTCTCACAGGTAAAGAATATGCATTTTAAAATATACCAGAATCAGTCACTATAATCAGTTGTGCTTGAAACACTAGCTAGCCCTCAAAGCTGTTTCTTCATACTTTAGAGGACAATACCCACTTCCTACTTCTGACTCTCCTCTTATTTTCTTCTTGCCACTAAGAACCATTCTTAGAGCATCAGACTTCTGGGGAGTTTCATAAATTCTCTCTTAAACCCTTCTCCCTCTTTAAAAAAAAAAACAACTCCCTCATTTAAACAAACAAACAAACAACAGTAAAAAAACCCAAACAAAACAAAATACTAAAAAAAGAAAGGTTGATTGCTTTTGTTACTCCTACACTAAAAGTATTCAGAACCTCATCTTTCTGCTGTTCTGTTTTTCTTTCTTCCTGTTTCCAGATTTCATGGCCCATTCATTTGTCCTTGTGCTAGAATTTCCCTTTGACATGAAATATATCTTCTTGTTTCCTGAAAGGTCTCCTCTCTTTTTGCCATTCTCCTTCCTTTCTCATTTCTGGTCTCACCTTTACAAAGTCTTATCTCACTCATAGAGTTTGTCTAAAAAAAAATTGTTGGTAGATCAGGCACCAAATTTGTTCCACTAAACTGAAAGTCTTTCAGAGTTTTGATTTCAGGAGGAAAATGACTCAGCTCTGCTGAACTGCAGATAACTGACCTTAGCTTGTGGCACATGTCACTTCAAAACACAGCAGAAGGGATTAAAACTAATATTTGAGACAGGAGTATAAGCATGGCCATTCAGTTGTGTTACTTAGACTTATTCTGGAACAAAATACAGCAGACTTCTGTACATCCCAGCTTCTGTAAATCTTATTCCATTTTCTGGGTTTGTTTTTTGCAGAACTGATGAGAATTAATGGCCCATAAAAGGCAGCATACAATCTTACTTTATGCAGCAGCTCTCAGGGCTAGTACAGGATCTGGAAAGCTGGTGAGAGTGTCAGCCCAACACTGAAAAGTTTCTCTCACAGTCAGAGAAGAGGGAAAGCAGGGGAGTTGCCAGCCCATGGGTTAAAGCATGGTACCCTTCCCAGCCCTGTCTGGGGAACTGAGCACACAAGGATGAGCCAGAGGAAACAGCCAGCAGAAAATGAGTTTCACAGCATTACTCAGAAAGCCAAATCATATTAATCTTATCATTAATTCCTGCAATGCTAATGAAGGAAAGGCTTGCAAGACAGGTCAAAGGGCAAAACCAGGACACTTTAAAAAAAAATAATTATAAACTACTTGTAAAGTGTATTGTACATGGTTTTATGCAGCAGTCAGATGATGTCTTTTTATAACCAGCAGCTTTTCATTGCAGTGAATGCACTGTCTCTAAGGGTGTCCAGTGCAGTGCACAGAACCCAACAGGAGAGCAGAAGGAGCAGACACACTTAATCCTTGACATTGCAGTCCCATGACAGCCCAAGCACGCAGCAGTAACTCCATTATTAAATCTCAGCCCAACTCAGAGAGTGTTTCCAGACCTTCTCCAAAACCAATAAAAGATTATTTTTAAAAAGCCAGGAATGCTGATGTTTTGATGGATAGATTGATGGAAAGATACATTGTACTTTACAATTTTATCATTTACCTATGTTACTAGGACCTAGAGCAGCTTCTTCCTACTATCAAGTTTGACATTTTTGATAGATTTCTGATTGACCTGACATCACTGCACCTGAAAATGTATTCTTGCTACATATCTGGTGTCTTACTAAGTTCCACATAAAAATACTGTGATTCAGCTAATTTAAAACAGTTTGAGTCTCCCTTGAAAACAGGCCTTCAGTTTAAGATGTACCTCCTTTTCAAATTCCTACTCACAGCTTGCTTGTTTTGGCTAGCTTTCCTGTGTGGACTGCTAGGCTGGCCCTAGCAGACCACCCCACACCACTCACTCTTAGACCTTACCAGGTTTCCACATGAGTGCAGATGTCAGGATAGCGACCTACTTATGTCTTTTTGATTCCTGCTGTGGCCCTTGTCCTGACTCAGCATCCTGGTGAGAGCAACGTGATTCCTGCTACCATTGTCACTCACCCAGCTGGCGAGGTTCCTCACTGTGATTGTTTGCCTGTGGTAGCTTCAAAGACCGTCCCCATCACCTCCCTGGGGTTTACCAGATGCAGGTTAGCAGTTGCCTGCTTTGTACTACATGCCCATTGCAAAAGGACTTATGGAAGAAAACCACAAAGAAATGAACTGTAAGTGCATCCCATCACCCTCCTATGGCGGGCCCAGAAGTCACAGTGTTGTGAGCCTGCCTCAGTGAGAAGTGATTTCTTAGCTGACATTTGGTCATGTGGAAGGCTAATAAGTGCTCGCTCTGCTTTTCAGCCAGCTAATCAAAATCAGTTGTGGTTTATTTCTAGCCTTCACCTTCATATGCACTGAGGAAAAAAGTCACTGGTACCGTCCACTGAAGTCGTCTGCATTTTTTCCATGTCCAGTCAACTCTTGATGTTATTCTCAATAGACTAATACAGAACATATGTAAATTGGACTGTAAGAACATATTTAGTATATTTACTTTTGAAAAATGAAGTTATGATGAGGAATGAACATCAAGGGGGAAGAGGGTGGGGAGATGGCTGGGAATATTTCATCAGGGCACAGCTAATCTCCAATCTGGGTGCGCTGTTCCCAGGTGATCAAGAGCTGACTGAGTTTCAATCACAAATGTGGCTCCTTTCTTTTCTGCTTTAAACCAAAGTGAGCTTGAATTCTCTGGGCTAATCTACATCTTTTTCTCATTGCAAGACTTGGCACTATTGAGTACAAATAGCATGCTTTGCTCAAGGAACTGCAAGAGTAATGAAGGCCAAGGCTTTTTGAATCATGCCTGAGATGCATTAGCAAAGCTGTGGGGCACTTCCCGCAGCACCTGCCTGAGCTGTTCCTGGCAGCACTGGGAGCTGATGGGTTTTCCCTTTCCAGATCTCCAGATGAAAATGACTTTTAAAGAGGCGGCTCCTATTGCTTGATTTTGGCAAGTTAAGGCTGATGCTTAGATGGGAAGAGAACTCATCCGTTCCTTTTCTTTGTGACCTCTTCACCTAAGCTTCACAGCACATCTGGTCCTTTTACCCTATGCCACTGCCTCTGATACACCCTTCCTTCTTTCCATTTTTCACCCTTTGTAACTTATCCCCCTCTTATGTTACCACCTTTCAAAATCATAATAGCTTAACATGATGTTTCCTGCTATCATTCCTTCCTCACCTCCTCACCTGTGGTCCTGGTTGCAGCCGTAAGCTCTTTGGGAAATGGACTTCCTCCACCTCCTTTCTGCATCTGCTGGATGGGGGCCCCAGGCCTGGCTGCTCTGCAGGCTAATAAACGTGAATAAAAGTAGTGATAACAAGTAGAAACTCTCCTCCTCGACTAATCAGTTCCTACATATGTTGAGTACTTTGCTTCTTTAGAAGAATAGCAGAAAATGGGATTGAATCTGTAATGTTATATGTTGTCAGTTCAAAGGACAGAAATCACCTCACCTTTTGTTATGCTGCTGACCTGATACAAAATGAATTTGGAATTCAAGTCATGGAAACACATTTTTCATTAACCATTTGAAGACAGAATTCCTGAAGAAATTAGTGAAAATTTTTGCAAAAGAATCAATAATAAGAAAGTCCTGAACTGCTCCTTAAGAGTTCACAAGTCAAAAAAGTACTGAACTTCATCCAATAAATAATACATTGTGAATTGTTCGCACAGCTGTGCTCTACTTGCAAGGGAAGTTCAGGGGGTCTAATAATCCCTCTTCATGCAGAATATTTTGTTACATGGGGAAAATAGTAATTCAGAGGATTCTCAATTTTTCTCCTGTAATAAATTAAGAAACCATTTGATTTTGGCATTTGCAAGGAAAACGCTTTTTTTTCACTGATGCAAACTATCTCAGAATATATTTTTTTTAAAAGGAAATTACTAGTATGGCTGCCATTAAAAAACCAGCATTGGTCCAGTAATTACCACACAGTCTCAAATGATGTAGTACAGGAAAATATATTTATTTATTAGACATAGTGTGTGGTAACTTATGGTAAAAGTTGCTTCTTTAGGAGCAGCCACCACAACTCCATCTGTTTTAGCTAAAATAACTGTCCAAGTGACCCCAATTTCAACTTTATGAGGCTCATACTAATAGGGAATCTGAAGAAAATGAGACAGAGTTTAGCTTTGTGTCACTACTCACATTTTCAAGCTCTTTATCAAGTATCTCTTAAAAGTGTCCTGTATGCTAGAGCTCCAAACGTCTGTCTGCAAGTGATGGACTCATCTTTAAAGAAACAGATCCACTTAATGTGTCGAGCTACAAACATGAGCCTATTGGTGCATATGAACTAACATGTCACCCAGTGATTGATGTTTCCCTATTACTCTGCCAAAATACATTAAGTTAAGCTCCTTTTCATCTCCACAAATAGTAGGGACTACAGATGGCCCTCATTTGTAATCCTCAGGAACTAGCACAACCAAGCAATGCAAGAGGGTGTCGGTACCCATCGCCCGCCTGAAACAGATTAGGGAGATTTCAGAATGGAGCAGCATCACAGGAATAAAGTAACATAACAAGAAATAATGGAAAGGAAAAGGTGCTGACAGTGGCTGCAGGCATTAGCGTACTGTGCAAATGACAATACTCTCTGAGCAATCACGGAATCACACTGTTACAGAATCACAGAATGGGTAAAATTGGAAGGGACCTGGTCCCAACCTCCCTGCTCAGGCAGGGTCATCCCAGAGCACATTGCACAGGACTGCATCCAGACAGTTCTTGAATATCTGCAGTGAGGGAGACTTCACACCCTCTCTGGGCAGCCTGTTCCAGTGCTCAGTCGCCAGCAAGGTAAAGAAGTCCTTCCTCATGTTCAGGTGGAACTTCTGGAACTCCCTGTGCATCCGTTTCCGCCCATCTCCTCTTGACCTGTTGCTGGGCACCACTGAGAGGAGTCCAGCTCCATTATACTGACACCCTCCCTTCAGATAATTATAGACACTGATGAGGTCTCTTCTCAGTTGTGTCCTCTCGAGGCTAAACAGGCCCAGTTCCCTCAGCCTGTCCTCATAAGAGAGATGCCCTCAATCATCTTTGTTGCCCTCTGCTGGACCTGATCCAAGAGCTCCATGTCTCTCTTGTACTGAAGAGCCCAGAGATGGACACAGCACTCCAGATTTGGCCTCACCAGGGCTGAGTAGAGGGGCAAGATTGTCGCCCTGAAAGCTCAGCTTCTGAGCTTGCTGACACGGTTTTCTAAAGACTTTCCCAGGACAGTAACTGTAAACATAGATATGTGTGCATTCTTTCTGTTATACGTCTTCTGATGGGCATTTCTTATGGCCAGTGCAGTGAGAAAGTGTTATCCTGACCATCCAATCCCTGGCCATGGTAAGAAGCCTATAAATCCTGGGAAGGAAAATAAACTCTGCTCTTTTCTGCACCATACCTCAACCTGTGTCCGCGTGATCTATTGATCTTCAGCGGTAACACAAGATCACCTCCCTTGACTGGTGGGAATGCCCTACCTAATGCACCCCAAGATACCATTATCCATTTTGATGAGAAGGGCACTCTGCTGGCACATGGACAACTTGTCCACCACAACCTCCAGGTCTTTCTCCGCAGATCTGCTTTCTCAGCAGGTCACCTCAGCCTGTGCATGAGGTTATTCAGATTCAATATTTTAGCTATGTGCATGACTCAAATCTGCATATTCTACAGTGGCATTCTGGTCCCACTGAATTTCATGGCTCACCTACTGACTTCAGTCTCAGTCAGGATTTCATCAGGGCCTGAAGATTGTTGAGGTCCTGGATGAGACGCAGAAAAAGGCAAGGTTTGTTTCTTGGCACTGTTTGTCTAGTGAGCTTGTGTGACTGGGAGATGGCTGGTCATCTGCTTTTTGAAGTTGTGCAAAGCAATTCCCCTGTGGCCTCAGACTGTTTGCTGGAGGCTCCCACTGTAGGTGTCTTGGCTGCAGCTGGCCATAGAATCATGGAATGGTTGAGTTGGCAGGGACTTCAGAGACTGTCTAATTCTAATCCCTTTTCCATGCACAGGTACACCTTCCACCAGGCTGCTCAAAGCCACATCCAATCTGCCCTCAAACACTGCCAGGGACGGGGCATACACAGCTTCTCTGAGCAACCTTTTTCTAATGCCTCAGCACCTTCACAAGAATTTCTTCCTTTTATCTAATATAAACCTACCCATGCACAATACCCCTTATCCTGTCACTACAAGCCCTTGTGAAAAGTTCCTCTCCAGCTTTCTTGTAGCCCTCTTTATGTACTGGAAGGTGTCCCCAGAGTCTTTTCCTCTCCAGGCTGAACAACACCAGCTCTCTCAGCCTGTCTTCACAGAAGAGATTCTCCAGCCCTCTGATCATCTTCACGGTTCCCCTCTGGGTCCACTCCAGCAGGTACACAGGTTAAGGAAGCTGTGGTCCAGCAGACCTGGGAAGAGGAGTCTGACTGCCCAAGGCACATTTTCTTGGAAAGCCATGATGTGTCAGCAGAGAGAGGAGATGGGTGGGCCCCGTATCACCTTCACCAGGTTCAGGGCCAGTGGCAGGCAGGGTCCCAGCTGCCAGACTTCTCAGGGCTGCATACACCCTACCAGCTGAAGGTGTTTCTGAATACAGGATATGTGTGTCTACTCACCAGTAAAGCTCATTTCAGAGCTCAAGTATACAGGGTCCACCTCAGCCAGCCCTTGGCTCTGGAGCCTGCCAGTCCTTCTGTGAGCAGGAGGATGGGAGGTAGATGCAGGTCTCCCTCTCCCATGGCTTTCATTTTACCTCCCATCAAAACTATTCCCACCTCTCATGTGAAGGGGGCACACTATAACACAGATAGTCCCTGCCTATTATGAGAGTGAATTTATGTCACCTCACTCTTTAGAAGAAGAAAAAAAGCAAAGAAAGCATTTGATGATAATTTTGAGAGGGATTTGTGAGGCAGAGGATGGCAGATGTGGCTGTGAGCAGACAGTGCCAAGTGCAGTTTGGAGGCCGGGCAGGAAGGGAGCCCCAGCCTCCAGACAGCACAAGAGATATCAAAGGCCTTTCCAGACACCATTATCTGCTTCAGCAAAGCACTGGGACTCGCTGATGGACCTTCTCCAGGGAAAGATGTATGCAACTCCTTGGAGGTCCACGCTGAGCTGGGAAAATGAGGCTGGTGTGGGTCTAGACTCAGAAACTGCAGAGACGGGGATATCTGATCTTCCGCAGGGTCACTGCTTGCAGCCACCCAGAAGTTTGGATGGATCCTAGATATGTGACAGTGGAGCAGACAGCATTCTTCCACATTTTCACATGCTGTAGTTACTCCTCACTGACTGAGGGTAATAACAGAGAGGTCCTTCTGGAGCTGGCACCAATCTCTGGCACTGCTGTGTTTTCCCTTCTGCACCACTCACTGCTTGCTTCATCAGTCCAGTGCAGTGCTGCAGCTGGCTCCTGACACCCAACATTCCTGCCATGAAACTCACTGACTGATAAGAACTCCAAGTCTGGCTGCTCATCCTGGGTAGTGTCATGGTAGCATCCTTCCATCAGCCTTCCTTCCACCATGTTGACAGTCATCACCTTGCGTTTTCCGCATTCCTTTCTTGTTTCTGTGCAGAAAGAGATTGTACTGCTGCATGGGATAACCAAGGAATATCCCAGCCTTCTCACCCTGAGCAGGCCCACACAGCCTCTCTGTGTACCCCCAGGGGCTGGGGGCAGCTTCACAGTATCTTGCATAAGTGCATTTCTCCTCATTCTGTGCCTTCCCTGGGAGGCCTAAGGCCCTCAGCATCATGGTTCACAGGTTCCCACCACCCTTCACCATCCACATTTCTCCCTCTCCTTCTCCCATCACAGAAAGCTTTAAGATGAACTTTCAGGTGAGATGGAGGAATTTGGAAGCTCCCTCTGGCCCCAGCTAGAGAAACGGTGGGGAAAGAGGGAAAAGTGTGCAAGGGAAGGGGAGGAGTTGACGTGGTGAGAGAATCTGGGGGCTGGAAGCATTATCTAGGCAGAGTGTGACTCTGAGGTAATAGGCTCCTCCCTTTCATGCTAAATTGTGAATAGTTTTCCTCAACATTAAATAGCCAGCTTCCTAAAATTGTCAGAGAACCAGTCTTAGATGTTGGATTCAATTGGCTGACATATCTTAATCCAGTTGAATTTAGATAGACTGTTCTCATTATCTCTGCAGAACCAAGTGTCTCAAACCTGAGTCAACTGCATTTTCCTCCGGAGCTTAATATAATAAAGATTTTAACAATCATATTCATAGGGTTCCAATTAGAATGAGGTTGAAAATAATGATACAGTGTAAAGATAAATGCACTTTGGGTGGTAACTAAGTACTGGATATCCAACATCAAATACACCAGTGATGACACAGGCACTAAATGTTCATGTAAAGTATCCATATGCAAATTACTGACTGAATGTTATATTTATGTGCAGAAAAACATACTTCCTTCTCTTATCTGGAAAGAATATAGGCTGAACTTCTGCATCTGCTTTTCAAAACAAAAAAGGACTCCTGAAATGGAACTGATTAGTGCAGGCTGGTCTACATTTCCAGGACAGCTGAAAAGGTAGTAAAACCAGAATTATTCACTTCTCTTAAAATTTAAGTTTTGCAAATACTTGGATGTTTCATATCTATAGAAAGAATGTTCCCTTTTGGATACAAATAGCTTGATCCTGCAACCACACCAGAATCATATGGAATGAAATTGAAAACAAAAGCCATTTTCATATCTGCTGTCAGTCTTCATTTAGAAGGTGGGGATGAATGAACCTTCCAGCTCACTTTCTCATGAATATTTCTGTGAATAGGATTTTGTTTGCAGTGGAGTCAAGCAACTATGGGCTTTCATGTGGGGTACTGTTAGTATTGAAGTGGCCATGTTCAGTCTATGGGTTTTGAAGGCTTGGGAGAAGAATAAAGTGCTTTAAGCTCCCCATCAGCAGAAACATAAGTAGGTACCTTACTCAAGAGAAGGACAAGTGTCTTGGAGATGAACTACACAATATAACTCAAATAAGAAGACATATCCCATGGTTTGTCTGTGTTGATATTAACGTGCTGTATTGAAGGAACTTGAAGGTGCCATGGGGGATAAGTGTTATGAATATTTAAAAATCTTGTTAGATACATTTATTGTATCTTCAAGAAGAAAAATGGTGAAACTTTCTACCAGTATTTCTTTGTGTTACACAGGAGATGTAATCCTGATTCTTTTAACAGAAAGAATACCCTAAAAATGGATCTGCTTTTTAGTAAGTCTTCTCAGAGGGTTTAGCTGCTGTGGTGCAACACAGCTGTTCACTGCCATGAGATCCAAGGGCACCCTGCAAGGTGGTTGGGTCAAGGACTGGAAGCATGGTTAATTCTGGAGACTATGGGACAGAAAGTCTTGCAAAGCACCGGGGCTAATGTTGTTGGGCTGGTATGTAGTTTGTCATAAACCAATTCAATATTTCCTCATTACAGTTTTTGTTCCTTGAAAACAAGCTTCAAAAAAGAGTAAAAATATGTATTTTCCAGTGGCACATAACATCTATATTATATCAGTCAGTAGGCAACCTCTGCAATATTATACGTTCACTGTGTGTCACTGCAGGTAAAAAACTTACCTTTGCAAATTGTGTGTGGTTGTTTTTTTTTTTTTAAAGTGGAGACAAGCAGTTCATGACAATGTTATTGTATTAAAAAGTTCAACTTTTCTGCTTATTCTTTCTCTCACTCCAAAAATATGTTCTAGTCCAATGTATTTAAGTGGAGTTTGGATTTTTCTCTCCCAAATCTCTGTTTAAAATCTCAAATGTCAACATAACCCCACGGTTTCTTCTCTTACCAAAAGTCCCCATTCTTTAAGACATGGGGGGGAGTGGGGGGGAGGGGGTCTTTCCAGGAGCTAACACAGAATTTCACACAGAAAAAGCAGCCAGTCTTCTGCATCCCAGTTTCTTATTTAATTTCTAGATCATCTGCTCAGTGGCAGCATTTCAGCTGGAGTTTTCCAGCATCCTGCAACCTCCATTGGGTGTGCTGAGGCTTTTATTTCATTGTTGGTTTCCCTGCTATGCTGCCAATGACTGACAGCATACATGTGCCCCCTGAGAGCACGATGGACTGTGTATAGTTCACCAGGGACATCCTGGCGGCTTGTGAACCAATGCAGGAAATATTGTCAACTATGTGTTACTGATATATCCCAGCTCTTCTCGTGACTCATATCTTTGAAGGTTTGTTGTTTTTTCTGGTTTTTTTTTTCCTACTCCAGCAATTGATGGTGCCTGGAGCAACCCAAACCTGGTCATTAACCAATAAATACTTGGTTTAAAATATGTAAGTTAACTAATTTGCTTAAAGAGAACTGAAAAGTCATTTATTTAGTCTTTGTGATCATATCCTAACCGGGTGCCTCATTTACAGCTGATTTGTAAATGTGCATCTTTAAAAAGCTGGCTCCTGTGTGTCCAGCTGCACAAGGTGAGATGAAAATGAGCTGTGAGGAGCTGGAGGGATGTGGAGGAGAGGGCATGAATGGCAGCACTGCCTCTGGGAAATGCTTCTCCTGCACCAAGGGGTAGCATGGCCTCCCCTCACTCCCAGTCCCAGTCCTGACCTGGGCTGTGGCCACCTGCCCCACTGCAACCCTCCCCTCTGCACTACACTCATATCCTTTTGCAGACAAATGCATCACTCCTACTTATGGTGTTCATGCCTTGCACCCACACCCATAGCACGCTCGCTCATATCCCACACATGCGTTTCACAAGTTCACAAACACACCTTGCACAACTGTTCCCAGTCTTCTTCTTGCTGTGGTACTGGGCCTTTCTCCAACACCTCCAAGAGAAAAACTGAAAATGAAATGTCTCCTGCTAGTCTCTTTAGCATACCAGCAGATAGTGCAGTGGGACAAAGAAAATTAGGTTTTTTTCTAATCATTCAACCTCTGCTAATGCATGACCCTAAGATAAAACTTTATTTAATCACAGATAATTTTACTGTTGCTTTACCAGCCACAACAAAACCAATCAGGAAACTAGGTGTGATTGTTGGGCAGATTCCCTGTCTCAAGTGGGTGAGGAAACTGAAGCAGGACCCCTTGGTCCAGTTCAGGGCAGCATCACCTTCCCCAACAGATGAAGCAGGGCACTACCTGGTAACCAGTACCGTTTCTATGAAATGCCATGCTTTTCACATCCTAAATATCTATGTGCAGCAGGGAAGGGAGGCTGCCTACAGGCAGAGGAGCAAAGCTATTTCCCTATTGTCCAGGGAAGTCATTGAGTCACTATCTCTGGAAGCATTAAAATATCTGTAGATGTGTCATTTAGGGACATGGTTTTGTGAGGACAGTGCTAGGCTAAGAGTTGGCCTCAATAATCTCAGTGACCTTTTTCAATCTAAATGATTCTGTGATCCTACATCTGAAGGAGTCCAGATCCTCAAGTCCAGATTGCTGAAGAGGTTTTAGTTGTATTTTAATGGACACTGGCTTCAGTGCAATTAAGCAGGCAACTATCCATATGAATTTGATTCATCCCATCCTGACTACAAGATATCCTCCCACTTTTTCAGCAGTTCATGCTAGGGTTGCAGTACTGTGGGGCAGTCACCTCTGCCTGTGTGGGTAGCACATGTCCCCAGGCTCTTTTCTACAGCTCAGAGGAAAGAGGGTGTATCACTCTTACAAACACACTGCTTTCAAAACAGCTGGCTCCTCATTGACACCTACAGACAGCCACCAGCTTCAGTGTCAACTTCCTGTATTTCTGATGGTTTAATTCAAATTATTAGTAAGTCAGAATGAACATAAGAAGATATCTCCCAGCTAACTGGGAGTGCTGTCTCCTTAGTGTGCTAAGGAGAGAATTCTCCAACATTTCCGTGGCTGACCACCTTCTAACTCTCTTTCTAGTTTCTGGTCAAGATCTGCTACCTGGACAAAAAGGTGCTTTGAGCTTTTGACTGATGTTAATGCCCTATTTTGTGAGTAAAAAGCCTCATTCACCAGAACACCATAAATCTTGTTCAACTTGTTTGCTGGAATTCAAACTGACAGGTACAGTAGCTAGCTACAACTTCCCAGCCAGGCATATCCTACATCAGAGGAAAATCCACAGTGTGGAAAAGTGGTTAAAGTTGTGATAATTATTACAGTCCTGTATTTTCTACCAACAATGAAATCAGCTTATAACTCCTGAATGGAAAGAATTATTCCATACCACTCTCCATTGTTCTGCATCATTACCAGGAAACAGGGCTATTACATAAGATTAGGTTAACCCTAGACAAGAAGAGGTACATTTTGTTTTTTAAAGATAATAAAGAAAGAAGAAAGTAAATCCTTTCTGACCTGGCAAATTGCTACTATGCGCATGCATAAAAAAAAAAAAAAAAAGACTTTTTAAAGAATACCTCATAGGCACAGCATAAACAAAGTAAAATCTAAGTTAAGGCAGGTGCTGTGTGCTCAGCTAAGCCAGGGATAGCACACTAAATCCTTTCAAGGACACCAGAGGTCAATAACCCTTCTCAGGCTACATCCATTAAGGGCTGATAGTCACCAGCAAGGATAACCCCAGCCATGGCTACCCTGCCCCTGCAGGTGTCCCCATGCTGCACCACCTGTTCCAGTTTTGGTGGTGGTACTTAACCTGCAGCAGTTTTGTGCCAGGTCAGCTCCTGCACTGAAACATCTCAATAACCTGGGAGTCAAAGTTCCCTTCTGCAGGACACACCTGCAGCTGGAGTCAGGACCACAAATGTCCACTCTGGGCACAATGACCAAAAGTGACCACTCTGACACACAAGAATTTGGGAGTTCGATTAATCTTTAGGCTTTCAGATAAGTTATACCAGTAAATATCAGTAAACACATACTGTAGATTTCACTGTGGTATGCAGTCATCTTGATACAGTCTTTCAAGTATTATAAAAATATCAGCAAATCAGTTGAGATGTTGAGTTGATCATTACATATGCTTTGCTCTATAGAAGTGAAAGGATAACACAACAAATAGGTCTTTTTCATCATCATTACCTCCTCATTACCTCTCTACTTGCTGGAGCAGGGGCAGACATGGAGCCATTCCCCAGGCTTTTTTGTGTAATGCTTCTTTAATCTGCTCCAGTCATTGTTTTCATGTGTTTTATCTGTTGTTTACTTGAAGGGAAGCAGATTTTCCTTCTCCTGCTACAAAGCCATAAAGAGGAAAGATTGAAAGATGAACAGAAAAAAGCTTCTAGCCTCTCTTCCCTAAATGGCTGCTTTCTAATGTGCCTTGAGCCTTCCTGGCTTCTGCAAAAGTTTTTGCATTGAATGGAGAGAAACCATGTAGCAAGAAGGAGAGGTTATCCTCACCAAATAATGAGAAATACACTTCTTTTTTATTGCCTAGGACCAAACCAGTCCCCAGCCAGGGCAGGACTGGGAAGCCAGACCATCACATGGACAAACCTGCCCACACTTGTGTGGGGGCACGAAGATGCTTGGCAGGTTCAGGCATTGCCCACCCTGCCTGCATCTGGGTGCTGCAGATGGACTTTGGAGATGATGTCCTTTGGAGATGAATTGTCTTTTCCTGATTGCTAAAATCATGAGATGACTCCATCTGAATTAAGATGCAAACCATATGCTGAAGTCAATAGCATGGATTTTATTTAAAAGTAAATTGGTGGTAGAGAGGGAGAGGTGAGGGAATGGCAAGAGAATAAGAGTGACAAAGAAACAGATGAAGTAGAAAAAAGCTATAACCACTCTGTAGATTCTGACAGCATCCCATTTTCTTCTGGTCTCCTCAGTGGCTGCAGACTGTACATGCTGAGTGGTGGGGAAAGACAATCCACAAAAGTCTCCTTTCTTTAGTGGAGTTTATATTGTTCAGGGGTTAGGTGGAAACACCCCTGGTACCTCCCCTGGACGATGCAATACTGGATTAGGAACATTTCATGAGTCTTTGACGCCTTCTAAGATGTTGCAGTTGTCCCTTAATGCATGGTTGATTCAATCATGGCAATATTCAGGGTGGGGTGGGCTTCGGTAGATGAGCAGCTGTTTCTTTGCAGTTTGCTACAGTGGACAGAGGTCTTTTGATGATCTTAGCAATATTTAAGCTATTAACCATTTCAGTCTCTGGCATCTGGGAGCCCTGCTGCTCTCCTGCCAGGCAGCACAGGCTCTCCAGTAGTGGCGTGGGGCATCCTGTGCGTGGCTAGGCCCCAGGGCATGTAGCAGGAATAGAGGGCTAGTCTGGCCAGTGAGAACACCCTGCTGGCTGCAGTACCCAAAGAGTGGTACTGCACCCACACCTGGCAAGAGAACACATGCAGCCAAATTTGTACACGTGCACCCAGTGAAGATGCCCTTCTAATACCTCCTTTCCACTCCTGTGCCACCCACCCCTGTTGCCTGTGACTTTCTGTAGTTACTTGGATGTTGAATTAGAAACATTTAAATATACTCTTTGATCCTTCACTGGAAAATGGTAGCCCAACACTTTTGGCTGTTAGCAGATTGTAGGGACTGTATGCACAGGCCTGTAGAGCAAAATATCTTTGGTTTTGTGTAGAAACCCAGCTGTGCTCAAACACGTGCCATGGCACATGCTGCACTGAAGTGTGATGACAATCGCAACTGAAAACACAAGATGCTTTCAAGGGCCTGTAATTGAAGCAGAAGGAAAAAAGGCTGGGCTTAGAGCCTGTAGTGATCAGTACCAGGCCATGGTCTCAGCAGAACACTGCGTTGTAACTGGCAGCATTTGTCAGACTTTGTAATTGCCTTCCAGGCCTGGTGGCTGTTGCTTGTGCAGAACTGGAAATCAGAGCCATGTGGGACCAACTGAGTGGCTGAAGTCTGTGCTGCCCGAGTTTGCCTGCTGGCAGCAGAGGTGATCCCTGAGGGAAGTGAAGCAGGGAAAAGAGGGCTGGGAATGGCTAGCCACCATCTGCAGCTCCTTGGGAAGGTGCCCTGTTACATCAGAGCCCTGCACCTCAGCCAAGGGTGTTTCTTGCTGGAACAATGACTTCATTACATGCCAGTGCCTTTTGGTTGATTGACTTTTAATTGAAGTCTGAAGGCTGGTCCCTCTGCTGAAGTTGCCTTCAATCCCCTGGGAGCCTCAGTTGAGGTGCAATTGCAGTGCCACCAGTCATCGTGAGCCTGAGTAACTGGGCTTTTGTATTTCCCATCTTGCCTTATTTGGCTTTCCACAGGTGTGTTTACTCTTGCCTTCTCCCACCTTCTCTCTCTAAATACATGCCTGTACATACCCTACAAGTATATGTAGAACAAAACATACTCATTTATGTACCGTGCTTGTGATATTGTTGGCTTATTTCCCTGGATTAAAGGATTATGTGCAAAAGATGTCCATATATGCTTGACTATTCATGCAATCCTTTAACAATAATTTACTGCCAGCCTGACCAGTCTGGGCTGGGTCTGATTTTCTGCTAGGAAAATTCAGTGTCACCAGCTTAAACTTGCTGTTTGGAGATCCAAGAACTAAATGCCCCATGTCAAGCAGCAGGAAGGACTGACCTCTCTACTTACCAGACCTTACCAGGGTTTATAGAAATTAGCTTTACTAGAAGAACTGAAAGAAAGAAGGGAAAAGCAATAAAGCATCATCTTGGAAAATTTGGTGAATCTTCCCAGACTCAGAGAAAACCAGGGAGAAAGTTGCTCTCCTGCACCTGAAATGCATGTGGATTCAGGGAAGATTACAGTATATTCCAAGAAAAGTAATCACTTTTATGGCTTGGCAGAAAGACCTAAAGTATCTATGCTGGTCTTTTTATTAGATTCAGCCTAACAATATCTTGCCATATACTTGCTGCCATCAGTCTTCTTTGTTCTCATCACTTCTTCTCTACCAGCACCTCACTGCCCAGAACATCCACAAAGTATTCCAGTGTTCCTGCTTTTTTAAATAAGGAGAAGAAACATGGTAATGTCTCTTGGAGACATACATGATTGGTCAGATATTCCTTCCCAGAAACTCTGCCCCTTTCCTCATACTTCCCTACTCAAATCTTAGCCCAAATCTTACCTTTCTTCCTATGTTTGCTGGCCCCTGGGGCTTGTGGGACACAACTCCATTTTTCTCAACTTTTATATGCAAATTTTTGTAACAAATATAAATATATATATATAGTTAAATATATAAATATAAAATTCCATTAATTATAACTGGCAAATAAATCCCACTGGTGCAGTCAGCTTCTTGTGTCCCTCTGCTGCTGGCAGGGGTCTGTCTCGAGCTCTCACAGCTCAGCTATTCTCCCTGTCCTGTCAGCAGAAACAAGTGTTGAGTTTTTGCCCTTTTGAATCTCCCAGTCCCCATTTTTGGGATATGCATGTAAATACACACACACACACACACACACACACACACACATATATATCTGTGCAGGGAACCTGCTTGAGAAAGGAAAGCAAGAGAACCCTCCCACTGCCTTCCACTTTGTGGGTACACTGAATTCAGGGAAGAAGTTCATGATATGAAGGACCCTAATAGCAATTTTAAACAACTAAATGAGGAACAGTGCAGAGAACCTGTGTGACTGTTTAATGTTTCAGTTGCATTATAAACTACATGCTCCCATCCCTTGGAGTGTCTTTGGGCAATCTCCACATTGGGTGAGTCTCATGAGGGTGTGGCCAAGCTGTGCTGTCTCTGAGGTTCAAGACCTGTCCAGAGAAATTCTGTCTGGATCCAGGTTTGAAAACAGCTCTGGCACCCAGAGATCTTCTAAGCTGTGTCCTTGGTAGTTGGCCTGTAGCAGAAACCACAAGGCTATGACCATTCTGATTCTTCAGAATAACACAGGACCAATTTTTGTCTTACATGTTTTCAGAATAGTTAGAGGTTATGTGCCCAGTTTCATTGTTTCCCTTAGTTCTGTAACACAATATCAGTCTTAACTTGTCTGCATTTTCATAGAGGTGCTTATTTTTTTTATAATTAACAAGAACATTAAATCAAGACAGCACTTGTTTAACATTTCAACACATTTTTGTCTGGAGTGATTCACTCAGCTTGTTTTCCTGGAAAAGGTGTTTTCTGGGCCTGTAATCCCCTAGGTATGTGTTTCACCTTCCAATACTGAACTGGTATGGACATATGGGAAGAAAATCTTATCTTCTTGAATAATACCTAATACCACTTCCAGAAAAAATAATAATGATTTGGAAAATCTCCAGCTATTAATGTTTTATGAGTAACTAACCCCTCAATATGTTGTTTTCATCCTTATTCTTCAGTACAGGAACAAAATGTCCCAGGCGCTCCAATGCATTTGCCAAGTTTCTCTAGCACTGCATCATCACGGCTTCCATAGATGCTCATTGTAACAACAAAAATCATGGTGTACTGTTTGATATTTATGTGGATATTTAATGTATTTTTATAAGCTTTCTTGCTCTTTCTGTCTCCTGTTTGGATTTTTACTTCAATGACAGGTATGAACTCTATGCATAATATAGGGAATGTATTTAATACACAACAGTTGTTCTCTCACATGCAAGTGGTTTCTATAAAGAAACCATCCATCATTGCTATATAATAAGCCACATCTTTTCCTGAATGGTCTGTCCTTCTGAACTGACATATGTGGGGATAAATAATATCGACTATAAACCAGGGAATGTGCAAATACTGGAGTTACTCTTGGAAGAGTTATTAATTTGAGATAAAACTATTAAAAATGCCCAGATAACTTATGAGTCCAAACCCCATTTTCAAAAGGAGGTGAAATCTAAACCAGTGACAAGATGTAGATGACTAACCAGCATAAATAACCTAAACCCTAGTGAGGGCTTCTCTGGACTGTTTTAGCCCTTCAGTCCTTCTACTGTTGCATATGAGTTGCACACTCATACTTCCATCAGTGACATTCCCTGGGCTTGTATATATGCACAGGGCGATCTCAGGATTTTTGAAGCTAATTCTTACTTCCTGCACTGGTTAATCTCTTTGGTATAACCCAGTTTTCCCACTGGTGACAGGCATAAGAGCCAAGATTGTCCAAGACCCATAATGTGCTTCACTACCCACCAAACCTACACGGCTCCTAGTCAGGAGATGGTGATTGATTCATGGCCATATGTCAAAGCCAAAACATTTCATGAAAATATTTTTGATTCTGGAATCTTTTGCCATACCCAGGCTGGAGCTTTCTTGCCAATCGTGCAGGCTGTGTTCTGTGGCAGCAGATGATGCCCAGCTCCGGTTTAGGAGTTGCAGCTCCCAGGCACTGCACTGCAGCAGGGCTGATGGCCAGTCTGAAGGCCTAAGAAGGAATGGGACTGAGGAGTTTCTGTGCTCCACACATCATAGAAACAGCCCAGGAAATGCTGTGGAGCCACATCTGACACCATCGCAAATCAGACATGGCAGCTACTTGAGAAGACCACTCCTCTCCTCCACATGAGCACGTCTGCTGTATTTGATTTTAGAAAAGGTAAAAGGTTTTAAACTTCCTAGAGCAGAATATTTTCAGAATTTCATTTCCACAGGAAAGGTAAAACTTTTTTAGGCTTTGCTCCAATCCAGAATGGAACAAGAAACTGTCTGGAAATGTCAGCATTTCCACAGAAACAAAATGCCAAGTTTTGACCTACATTTTCTTTTAAAATTTCTTTTAATCTGAGTCACAGAACATGAATTGCTAAATATTCTGTGGAAACTGTGGTTTCAAAGCCCTTGTTTCTTATGAGAATATTTCAAATTTCTGTACCCACATCCTTCACCTGGAAGACACCTCATTCATGTGTCTCCCCTCCATGACTGTGTATTATACTACTGTGTTATGCAGTATTTGTGTCCAAATGTGTGACAAAAAATGCAATGCCAGGCTATCTGTTTAAACTAGAAGTAAATTATGTGCTGCAAAGTGAGCAGTGTGTGATAAAAACATGATAATGTGCAAAGAGAAAGGATATGTTCTTCTCTGAGCATGAAAGGGAATTGGCTACGCTTTTCTTGATAATACTGAATGATGATGGATGGCCATGTCCTTTTATATGCATGGGTTTCTTAATTTCTCCTAGCATGAAGTGTGGCTCCCTTGGTATTGTGGCTGCTTGATCCTCTCCTGCATTTTCAGGGACTCTCACTTGCTCCTCAGGATGCCACTTGGGCTGCATGGGGACATTTTATATCCCTTTGCTACCTCCATGCACAAGTGAACCTGTTGGCCTGCTCAGAGAAGGGTGGCAATGGGAAGCGAGACTGACAAAAATCTGGAATTATTAATTTCTAATGCTCTGAAAAAACACCAGATTTCAAAAGTGTATAAGGCTAGAAATAAACTAAACGTTACATCAAGAAACATCCTTCCCATTTCAGATATTTTGCCTACAATTTTGCACATTGTCCTTCAGGGTGACAAAAAGCCTTGGCTTCTCTAGCCTTCACTCCCCATCACAGGAAAAATGTCCTGCCCAGCCTTGCAGGGACTCCTCTGAGTAGTCACAGTGAGCTGCCTTTCCTGCTGGCCAGTGTGGACTCTAAAACATCTCTTCCACCTCAGCTGTTTTCTTCACGCTGCTAAATTCCTGTGTTGTGGTCTGCAAGACAGGAACCTGGAGATATAAAGTTTTACCTCACCTGAAGCTACAAAGTTTTTCTTCCTCCTTAATTTAGGAAACAGGGTTTTCCAGAGGAGGAGGAGTCTCGCCAATTTATCATTGTTGTCTGGACATAATCACATGCGTTCTGTAAAGAAGACACAGATTCTTTTGTAGACCTTCCTAACAGGCCTTAACTCACAGCTTCCTGATACCTGCAAGTGAACAATCCTGCTAGCAATAAAAAATAATCTCCCAGGAGGACCTCTGATCCTAAAGCAAATGCTGTTTAATTCACCACTCATTAGGAGTGTATCTGGATTGATTTATTGAGCACTTCTGACCCCAAATCTTTTGACCAGCATTCCTTCACGATTAAATAGGGAATGGATTTGGGCAACACTTCTGGCAGGCAGAATGGAAGAACGCAAGTGATTCCTGAAAACATTAATATCGTGTAACTTAATGAAAATATACTACATGTTGGCATGCACTTGGCCCAAACCAGGAGGGATATGTTTTCCACCCAAGGCTCTGGTAGCTTTTGTAGTAAATAGAGCTAGAACAATTCATTAATTATACATTTGTGGTTGTTCCACCTTCATGTGTATTTTAGAAATATGCAGTCACATTCAATCCATAAAAAAAGAAAAAAAAAAAAAAAAAAAAAGGCAGTATTTTTGGGTCCAAAGAAAATCTGTATGTTTGGTAAGTACACAAGAGTCTGGAGCAGCAGAGAGTATTATATCCTCTAGGGAATCAGCTTCTACTTTTTGCTTAATATTCAAAGAACAGAGAAATGGATAAAACTGTACCAAAAGTCTTTTATATGTGACTGGCTACAGACAATTGCTTTCTAATTGAGAAAAACAAACTTTCTTGCCAGTTGTACCCAAGTAATTACAAACATGAAGAGAATTGGCCTCTGTTCTCTGAGCATATAAACAAAACATTTTGGACCTTGTAATAAGAATCAAGAGAGCAAAATACAAGCTCCTGCTCTATGCCTTGCCATTCTCATTTGGCTACAAAGCAGGATGAAGCACAGAATAGGCTGTTGGCTGTATGAATTATTTGGCCAACAAAGGTATATGCAGCAAATCTGGTATGTGCGCTCCCCTCTCTCCTGGCTTCTGGTTAACATGAGAGTGCAGAATCTGGCTTGTCTCCCCCACAGAGATTCCAGAGAATTTGCCAGAATATTTGCATCTACATATTTGCCAGAATATTTGCATCTACATAAATCACTAAGAACAACTGTTGCTTTAGGTGTCACTTGAATGGTAAGCAATGTCATCAGCTCTCATGAATTAATCGGAAGATTCCTAAGAAAGTGAGCAATTATCTTCAATCAGATCTCCTGTTCACAGGAGACTAAGTGGCTGGGAAAAAGCCTAATGAGAAATTTTTGAAATGGTTTATCTCAACTGACTTTTGGCACCTAACTCTCCAAATCAGATGTCTATTTCTGGTGGGTTTTCTCTGTTCTTAACAGAGAGAAAGGGCTTCTTCAGAGAGTGAACTAGAGGACAGAAGAGCTAACAGTGAGTGGTTAAGGTCCTGAAGTTAGGTCCCTGTTGCATAAAGTTAGTAAGAATTGTGTAGAAAAGACCTATGATGTTGCACATTGTCAATTTGTCATCAGTGAGGATCTGACAACAGGATTTTCTGTGTGGTGCAGACAGGTTGCTGTGACTCTGCTCCATCTAAGATGTTCAGAACCAGAGTTTTCCCTAAAAGGGGCACTGCTGGTTAGCTCTTTCAGCTGCTGCATAAGGTATCAGAATGGCAGGAGAGCAGAACTCCTTGCTTCAAAAGCACCCACAGGACTTGGAAGGGTGAATTGGTGGGACAGGAGTGCACATCTCACCAGGCTTCCCTCCACAGAGGCTCCTGAAATGGGCTTGTGCTGTTCTCATCAAAACACTGATCCCAGAAGAGCTGACTTCTCTGCAGGTGGCTTCCCAGAGCAGCCCTGCTATGGTGAAACTGGGCATGGTCCCAGTTGATTGCTGAGTGCCATGAGGGTGCCATGAGGGTGCCATGAGGGCAGCCTCATCTGGTATGGTCAGCAGGCTCCCTCCTGAGATGTGAGCAGAAGCCTCAGCAGAGAGGAATGGAATCTACCCATCTCCAGGCACTGCCTAACCAGGGAACAGGACTTTGCAGTGTAGGTGGGGGAGAGCTCCTTCCTTCAGCAGCATCAACACACCGAAAGCAACACAAAGCCATTAATTACCTGGCACTGCTAAGAACAAGCGACAGAAAAAGCTTTGTATCTTATACTTGCACACTGAAAATGCAAGGAAAGTTTGTTCACTCTTCTGAGACCTTTCCAAGGGGCCACACAAGTGGTGAGCCAAATAAAGCCAGACACAGCCAGATCTGCCTTTTGCTTGGGCCTTCTGGATAAAAAAGTTTGTGGTGCATGAAAGAGCTCTTTGAAGTGACTGATGTTGATGCTTGCAGTGCATTTGGGTGAGCACAGAGAATACCAGGGCTGATGGTGTCAGGAGTCAGGGGGGCTCTTCTCGTGCATGCAGAAGCTGAGGGTATCTGAGAACTCTTCCTAAGACACTACATGTCTATATTTAAAGGACAGCGTAAGTTTAGATTCTGCTGAAAAAGGAGATGGGTTCGTATGCAGGGCTGAGGGTAGAATTTGCTGTGGCTCTGAGTCCTGCCTCACAGTGTGGCTGTGTTGCCAAACCCACCTTTCCCTGGGTGGCTGCTACAAATTGTTCTGATGGCAGGGCACTTTTCTGACTTCAGAACATGTTCCCCACAGATGGCAGTGAGTAGATTAATTTTCACCAAACGCAAAACTTGTGACCTAGGGTCTCCAGAATAAAACATACAAAACCTACTGTAGGTGGGCTTTTTACAACAGCTCAAAGAGCTGCCAAATGACCTTTCTTCTCTTGGTGGCAAAACAAATCAGTGTGTTCGAGACAAAGTTTTCCATGTAGATTGTAAGGTAATTAGAAAGAGAGGGGGAAAAGAGCAAAATGAAAAACTAATAAAGAGAAAAAAAAACAGCTTTGTGTCACATCCAGAACAAAATTCACATCATAGGCTGAGAGTTTGTGAGGCGGTGGAACTTTCCCTGTGTCACAGTATTTAAGCATTAATTAGAAAACAAATGTTTAATGTCTTGGGGTGAAGGTGCAAAAAGAACAAAAACCAGTCTGCCTGCTCCCATTAGACCAAGAGGCATCCATGTCACAACCCTGCACCAGCTCAACCCCTCTGTGTACTGCTCTGTTCCCTCTAGGACAAGCAGGTGGAGAAGACCAGTGGCACCAGTGGGGAAAGCAAATGGTGCAGAGGATTTGAGCTGGGATGACCTGGCAAGGTACTGGCAAGGAAGAACAATGGTGCTTGTGTAGGAAGATGGAGCAAAAAAAGACAAATAGTGAAGGAGTTACATGAGGCTATCTTTTTAGCCCCTTAGCCCTGACATCTTATTTTAAAAACAGAAAACTCTAGGGCACAAAGCAACCCAAAGACAAATCCAATCTGTTCAGCTGGAAGCTCCTCCCTATTCATAAAGCCATGAATAGTTTTCAAATATTCCAGTGTGATTAAAAAGAGGAAATTCAAATACTTTATAAGCTTTGGGTTATAGGATTAGGCCTGTAATAGTTTTACTTGGCTTTATAAGCCTGATCCTGTCCCAGTGAACATGATGGGAGGTCAGTTATCAAGCCACAGGGGGTAAGATAAAGCTCTATATGAGTTGCTATTTTTTACTCTTAAAGTTAGTCTTATTGGGCCCAGCCCAACTTCAGCTGAAGTTAATGAAAAGACTCCTGCTGACTTTAATGGGAGTTGGATTGGCCCTATTGTCCTTTGTTGAGTAAAGTAATTTTAAAAGGTCAGAAGGTGAATTAAAAGAAAAAGAAACAACTACATCGATAAGCTTTATTCAACATGCTCACCTTATAGAGAAGAAGTGTTGTCTTAGCTGGTGAGAGAAGTTCAAACTAGTCCTTGTAGACTCTGCAAGGATAACAAAGTATGGTTTTACTCAAAAAAAACAAGTGGAAATGAAAATTTCTGAGTTCCGATTTAATGATCTCCCAGTGGCTTCTATCTGCTCAATTTACAAATAAAACAGACACCAAAGTTAGACCCTAATTTCAATGAAAGCAACCTTGTGCCAGTGTAATTTCACTGACTTTAATGGCTTTCTTCTTGATGCTTCAATGGATTTCTTCTTGACTGACGTGGGTGGGAGAGCTAAAATAAGATGTTCTGTTTCTAATTGCTATGGCCACACTTTGGCTTGATCAATGCACTCTTCCTTCAGGACAGTCACTCCTCCACCTACATCTGAAGCAACTTGGTAGTCAAAGTGACAGGGAAGAGTAAGAGAGTTAGTTAATAAATCTGCTGATTGTGTAAAAAGGAGCACAGACACAGCTGATTCTCCCTTGGCTTTGAAGGACAAAGAAGACAAAAAGGAAAGAAAACCTACTCTTTGCTGTGTGAACCTTCTGGGTTTTGACTTGCACTCTGTGTCCTCTCCAGCTCTAAGAAAAGCAGAGTACAGGTTTTATCACCATAGTCAGCAGATAAAACTATAAAATGAAAAGTTGCTATTTTTACACAATACTTTTTCATTATAAATTATAGACCAGTCTCCCTCAGAACAGTTCTCATGCACTAGCTGTCAGAAGATGCTGCTGGCAATCAGCTTCACAGACTTTTTCTTTTCCTGCTTACCCTTTTTTACAGGATGCATTTTAGGATCCAAGGGGCAAAAAACATGCTAAATTTCTTGGGAAATGCCTGAAGGAGTTTGGTTTTGATTTCTTTGCATTGTCCTTGCTAAATATTTCATGCTGTGAAATTCAGATAGCCTTCACTGGTGCAGGAAGTAGCAACAGGAAAATTAAAGTGTACACCCCCTCCACACCCCACACCCCAATTTACTGCCATTTTATATATACAAAAATAATCTCTACCAAGCTGAGATGAATCAAAACCATCTTTCCAGCAGATGGTTAAAACTAAAGGGAGAGAAGGATGGCTTCATTGGGCTAATCCAAGAAAGGGAAAAGCCCTCTAAGCAGTTCCCTTTGCAGGCAGGTTAACAGTCCCGCTCTCAGCAGGTCCTGACCATCAATGAACTAACCCTTTCCTCCAACTTGCCTCCCACTGGGCAGGAATTCAATGCATGAGCAGAGGTCAGTGTTAATGCCATCCTGCTAAAGGCATCCAGCTTTCATTCACAAAACAAGGCACTTTACTGGCTTCAGAGAGAAAAGGAAGTTACCCAGGAGAAGAAATGCACAAAGATTTTCTATTAAGCGAGAAGCAGTTTACGATACAATACCAGTTGCAAAAGGGTTGAATCAAACATTGATATAATATATCTTTAAAGCAGCTTCTTAAGCGAGAATCAATGAAAGATTATTTTGCCCATGTCTAAGCTTAATGGCACACTTACACAAATAAGATGAGAAGCTACAGCTGCAGTGAACACTTGTGCTGCCTGCTGCAGTTTATAGAACAAACATTTGGGATCTATCTGGCTAGTCATGATATATTTTTCATGTGATCATCTGTTTATGCTTCTTTGGTTTATATGTCTTGGGACTGGGCTGCGTGCCAAGGGGCTGGGGGCTGCACTCAGCAAATGGGCCCCAGTCCTACGGGAGCCTTGCAGGACCCTCAATTACAGCTGCTCCAGCCTCACAAGGGAGCAGGTCTCCCCCACTCCTCCTGCCCATTTCTGAGGATGCAGTGTGTTTGGAGCAGCATGGCTTAACCCCTCCTGTCCTTCCCACAGCCCCTCTCCCACTGGAGCCACAGACTAGGCATGCATATGTCAGGACAGTGGAATTGCCATGCAATCCCTATCCATTGCTATGCAATGACACTTTACAATCAGGTGCCAGCAAAATTGCTGGAATGTGTCCATGCAGTGTGGCCAAAGAATAAGAAAAGGAGGTCCAGAGAATGGAAAAGGATGGAAGTGTGGAAGTGGAATCCCACTCTCAGTCTGGGATGTCCCAGTTCATACACTTTTGAAAAGAAATTATTTTTCATCATGCCTAAAGTGCACATTTTAACCAAAAAGCTGTATGGTGCCCTGGGATAGCTCAACTGAGCCAGTGGTGGAGACACTTATTTCTGTACTTGCTTAAATATTTTTTTATTTTTTTCTCTTATGTGGTTTGTGTCACTTGGCCAGTGTATTCAAAATGAGGAACTTGCCATGGCTGCCTACTGAGCTGGGCACCCTGAGTTGGCCACTGTCCCCAGAGACTCTGTACTGTTGTTCCTGCACCAGACCACCCCCTCCTTCCATATGTGATTCCCACGGCTGTCCCACCAGGAAACCTTCACCTTTCAGCCACGTGCATCCACAGAGGCTGTGCTTTCCACCCCAGCTCCTTGCCTTGTGCCTCCCCATCCACAGCCCCACAGCCAGATTGCAGCCCAGGGTACAGGGTTGATTTCTGCCCTCCCAGACCACAGCCAGCAGGACCAGGTTGCACCAGCCAAGGGCCAGCCCATGTCAAGTGGTCGTGCCCATTGCAGCCCCCATGGCCTCCCTAGGCTGGACTCGGAGGGTGCTCCTCTGCAAAGCACAGGTGTGGCAGCAACACACTGCTGCTTGGCAGTCAGATCATCAAAGCTGAAGATAAAAAATCAGGGTGAAACCTGGGCTGAGCAGCTGTTAAGATGCTGGGAAGAGGTTGTCTGCATGTAAGATGTCCTGCTTCACTCCCATGGATGAAGTACAGCTAGTTCAGAAAACACTGAAGGAGACACACTTCTGTAGGAATTGCAAAATATAGAGGTTAAAGGAGCCTTAAAATAAGCCAGTGATGGTCCATGCCTTCAGCTCAAGGCTATGATAAATTTTAGAAGTGTGATGCTGCTAGTGGGGCCTCCAGCTGTGATGAAGCAAAAATAGGGCTCTCTCAACATCACAGCACTACCCAGGTACAGGCAGCAGGCAGGAGGGTTCAGAGCAGCACTTGAAGATGGTTCTAGTTTTGGCAAAGGAGTAAGTCACTTTGAGCCCCCAGCCAGAGTGGCTGTAGAGTAACGAGAAGGAAATGCAGAACGAACCTGGGTAAAGCCACAGACACACAGCACCACAACTGTGACCCACACTGTACCTGCCTATTCTGCTGATGGTCACTGAAGTTACCCACTTCCCTGACTAAAAGGCAAATAAATGATACCATTCTTCTCCATCAGTAGTCATGCATCTGCTCTGCAGAGGACCACAGACTCCACCAGACAAGCAGTGTGAGGGCTGTGTGGGGGTGTGCCATGTGTCCCTCAGAGGTGCTTGCGCCATCTCAGCCAGGCTGGTGCTGCTGGCTCTCCCTGAGGAAACTTCAGCTTGACCTTGTCCTTCATCACAACAGAGACTAGAGACTCTGTGGGTCCTTCTACATACACACACACTGGGACTTTGGGCAAATAACAGCAGGGTCTGTTATGCCCTGCCTGCTCTCACAGTACCTCAGGATTTTGTGGGGTGGACATCACCAGAAGGTGATGCACCCAGAAGGCCATAAGCCAAAATAGTCTAATCTGCTGGCAGGATCTCAACCATAGCATGTGGAAAACTGCCCCTCCAAAAATCCCACCACTGAGGAAAAGACAGTTGAAGTCCCAATAGAAGCAGCCTGCTCATCTGGAGAGGAAAGTGCCTGTACTTTTCAAATGCCTCACAGCCAAAAGCAGGTCCCGCATGGCCTGGCATGATAAAGGACGAGTGTGTCGGACCCTGACTCAAAGGGCTCTATAGCCTCTGTGGCTGCTGGCACAACCTGGAAGGACAACCCTGCACACAGGACTGTCATGCAAAGCTGAAGCATGTTAAATCCCTGGCTGAAAAGGGTGAGTGAGTGTTTCTCTGTGCACTCTTTACCTCCCTGAAGATGTTTACTTTGCTCCTTGTGCTTCTCCTCTATTTCCTTCCTCTCCACTTCACACCACCAATACATTAAGGACAGAGTAGCAATGAAACAGAAGAAATGAAAGTGCAGTCTCAGCAGCAATAGCTCTCAAGCTGTGCTGGAAGGAAAAGATTAAGATGGGTGGCTGAGGGAAGGGAGCAATGTGCTTGTCTGGCTGCCGGTCCCCACAGGGAAGCCCAAGTGCAATGGTCTCTTCACAGCACTTCAGTCTGCAGGAATACCATGAAGAGAGAGGATTGCCATGCAATCCCTATCCATTGCTATGCAATGACACTTTACAATCAGGTGCCAGCAAAATTGCTGGAATGTGTCCATGCAGTGTGGCCAAAGAATAAGAAAAGGAGGTCCAGAGAATGGAAAAGGAAGGAAGTACAGAAGGAGGTCCCACTCTCAGTCTGGGATGTCCCAGTTCATACACTTTTGAAAAGAAATTATTTTTCATCATGCCTAAAGTGGGTTACACAGTGTAAAGCCTCTTCCTCATTGCTCATTAGCATCACTGAGTCTTTCAGACAGAGCCTGGAGGCCTTTTCCCTGTGTCGAACATGTTATGTCCCGTGAAGGTCATGGGGATGGCTGAGTGAGAATACTTGGCTGCCAGAGAGGCTGGTGGTTGCTGCACTGGCAATTTTTCTTTTCATCAGTCATTTTTAGGCAAGCCAGGATATTCCTTTCTCACAAATCTTGATCTTAAAGTACAGGCCCCAGATTGCTTAATATTCTGGGTGCTGAGGGAATTTCAAATTCCTGCAGTGGGACGTATGTCTACAGAGACTCTTTGTAGTATTTGAGACCCTCGGTAATACTTGAGTGGGTTCAAGTTTGGGGTTTTTTTTTCTCTTTTTTTACGATAGCAATATGAGAAAGCACAAAGCTCACATATCTGATGATTGCACAAGTGGGATTTTTTTGGGGGGGAGAGAAGTAATTTCAGTCTGATCTTTTTCCATTATTTTTATTCAACTCTACATTCCTCAGTTCAGCTCTACTTAAACACAAAGAAGAAACAATGAAGTGGCCCTTGTGTGAGGAGCAGCACTTGGAAGAGACAGTCCCTGGGAGACCACAGGTGCTGGTGGCCTTGTTTTATAGGATGGCGACTGATATCCACCAGTGTCTGGAAACACCAAGCTTATTCACATGAAAAATAAATCTCATGTGAAATATGGGCTTCCATGGATCATCTAGTAAAGGTGAACGTTTTTTATATCATATTGCACACTAGGAAATAAAAACCAAACTGCACTGACAGGATGCATTGACAGTGCCCTTTCTACAGCAGATTTTTATGTGTTTTCCAGAGTCTTTAATTCTCTTACTTCAGAGTCCCTCTCACAGTGGATTTATGACATGTTTCCTGCCTCCCTTCTCCTCATCTGTTCTCCCACATCTCTTACTTGAACTACTTTAAAGTGACACGTTGACGCATATCCATGTGATGAAAGCGGGCACATAGCTCCGGACCTGACAGAACATGTTTCTCTGCAGCGTGGTGACCCCGGAGCAGCCAGCACTCCCAGCCAACGTCTGAGTGCAAATGCAGTGGACAGACAGAGGGACATATACCTGGCAGGAAAAAGGCCAAAAATGGGGAGGTAGAAAGTCTTGGCCTCCACAGAGTAGTCAAGATATTACCAATCTCTATTACCAATCGAACTTTGGATGCCAACTGGACTTCAACCCTTTGGATGCCTCCCTGGGGCTACTGGGTGAGAAGTAAAACTCTTACTGCTACTAAGTCACAGCCCAGGATGGAGCACTTTGACAGTCCCTCTGGAGCAGTTATCCTCTGGTAACTTCTGATACCTGACCTAGAAACATTTACCTTCAAAACCCAAAGCCACCCCACCACCCTCCACCCACAATCTTCCTCCTCTTTCTTCCTCTAAGCCCAGGTAGCATCTGCTTGCTCAGCTTCAGTAGCAGGGGAGCAAGGGTAGCATGCAGAGCAAGGAGCCAAGTGTGTGGCCATGCCTGTCTGGGGACTAAAGCAAGGGTTACCCTCTCTCTGACTGACCTCAGATCGCTCATAACTGCTTTTGTGCCTTAGTTTCCCCCTAAAAAAATTAATTAAATGAGTCTATTGGGTTTTTTTATTCTCCTTTCTAATTGTGTTCTTCCCCCATTCTTAGTGATTCAGTTCAGTGCCAAAAACCATCTGTATTTGCTAATGTTTTGAATGAAATAATTTAAAACATGTTTTGAGCCCTTCTGTCTCTCAATGCACTGCATTTCATGGAAGTGTGAAACCCTAGCAGGAGGTTCAGACCCACAAATTAAGTATACCAAATGCTGTAAGAGATCACTGTCGTCTCCCCACTGAAGGTCATCATTGTTCTCTGTCTAGATCAAGGAATCTCCTTGCTTTGGTCCTTACAAAGGAATGCTTATATGGAGGACCGTCTCCCAGCTCTCTGCAAAAAGTGAAATGCTGAACACCCTTGTAAAAATATTGATCCTCAGCACCCCTTCCTGGGACATCTGTTCCAGGGCAGCCTTTCCAATGGATGCCTTGAGCAGCAGGGATTACTCATCCTGCAGAAACAGCAGCACATGGCAGCTTGCTGCTTTTGCCTTCTGCTGGGCAGAGGCTTTTGGAGGATGTGCACTTTTAAGGGATGCATTAATTTACCCTTCAAATGATCTGTCTGCTTTCTGCAGCTTTAGACGCTGCACACGGTCTGGCTGCATCATCATAGGGAAATTGCTTGTTCCTGGTCAGCACAACCATAAGTTAAATCTCAGCTGTTCTCTGTGTAAATGTGGACATCAATGCTATGCAATGTGACAGCTATTAAGACCCTTTTCACTATCACTAGAGTAAAAAAGAGTATTTTCACCATAACACTTGTAATATAATTACGTGAAAATATGTAGATCTGCTTGCAAAAGCCCCTATAAAGAGGTGTCTTTAAGGATATTAAAAATTTTCCAGTGTTAGCATGAATCTTAGAGCTTGATATCTATTGAGATTAGCAAGGGGGCAGTTTTTAAATAGGGCTATGGAAAATCATTAAAAAATATCAAGCCTGTGAGGTCATGCTCTTCCATAGCTTTGCAAAACACCATGCATTTGGATTAGTTCAGACATCTATCACCTGTAATAAAAATATGAATTGAAAAAAGCCAGTTCAAAGCAAGGCTTGCACAGAGCTAACCAGCATCCCATAGCATTCTGCGGTACTGAATCCAACAGAGTCACTCAGTGCTGTACAGAAAGGTTCTGTCTCTTGCTTCCAGTAAAACCTCCTGCCTGGAAATTTCACCGGGTCCCTCTAGTTCTTCTGACACAAGAAACAGAATTCCCTATCCATCTTCTCAACATAATCTTACAGTATTCTGGTCATCTGCCAGGATACTTTGGACACAGACAAAGAAACAAGATTTGAGACGAAAATAGTTAAAATCTCACTCTGACAGCTGCATAAGTGGGAAGCAGCCTGTGTATTTGAAAGTGTGAGAATGAAGCCTGCTGTATACAGAGAAGTGGGCATTTGTGTGACTTCTTAGTTTAGACATAGTCCCTGACAAGGTCACTGTTTGCCACCGTTTCACCAGGTCTAAAGGCCTTTGGAGCAGTTTTTTGGGAAGATTTTGTAACTCAAGTCAACCATGACCTAGAAAACACTAGTCCATTTCAATACTATAGCTTTGCTCTCAGCTCAGATCTACATGAATCGTGTTGGGAGTTCAGCACATTAAAAAAAAACCCATAGAAATAAGAATGGGTAGACCTCTAATTCCAGGGAAGTGTCACAGGAGTCTTGTCACCATTTAAAGTCACCTGCCTTCCAGCAGTCACCTTCAAGTTCAAGGTATGCTGGCCATAGTCCCTCTCCTCTTCCAACACAGGCCCTTTTGAAAAAAGTTCTTATTTGAGTATTGAATATTCTGCAGCTGAGCTTCAGTCTTTGTCTTCTCTCATTTTTTTTCTATAGCAGACTTAATGCTTAAAAACTAATGATAAACCTACTTTCAAAGGGACCTGAAAGAAATCTCTTAAGTGAATCTAGTGGGTTATCACAAAGATCTCTTTGGACTAAGGCCTTTTCCACGCTTCCTGGCCAGTTAAAGCTGGATACACACCCATTAAGTCTGCGGGACACACTTCTGAAGAGTTTGCTAAAGTCAATAACAGAATTTGCCCCAGGACAGGGAGAGCTCTCCCCTGCCCCAGCAGGGAGAGCAAAGCATAGGGTCACAGAGCATAAAGCACTATGAAGGGGTTTGCAGGATATGGCCCTCCAGCATGAGAAGTGATCTTTTTGCCACATGCAGCTGAGGAGTCTCAAACAAATGTGCTCTGCAATATTGCTCATACAAATGGCATCGGGCTGCGGAAGCATGGAGGAACCATTTCTGCAATATGCTGTCAGCTGGCAAGAAGATTTTCAGGAAAGAAAGCACACAGCAGCTCCCAGCTGCCTTAGGCTACAGGCATCAAACCTACAGGCAGCCTTGCTGACACTACATAATTGTCCACAGGTAGGGCAGGCTGAATGGCACCCTTTGAATCACAGAGTTTCATGTCTCTGGCAAATGGAAAAGCAGACATCAATAGATGATGAATATAGTGAGAATTGTATTCTAATTGGAAATAAGATGTATATTACCTTGTACTGGATCAAATAACATGAAGGATTAAAATGGCTGTGCTGAATAATTGAGATCCCAGTTGTATAATTTTTCCTATCATTTTAAAGTTATGCCACGGAACCAGAAATATTCCACTAATAAAAAAGGTTGCTCATAAAAAGGAAAAATATCAAAGAGCCATCAGTGAATAGGAACATTAGAGAGAGAAGAGGAATTTTCCCACTCCTCACCCCTTTTGTATATCCAAGTACTACTTTATAAGCTTTGATTCTTTTATAAAATTATAAACACAGAGAAATTCCTGAGAAGCAGCTAGTGTATTCATGTCTGACATATGGTGATGCTGAAAATTTCCCTTCCTTTTTTTTTAACTTATTTTACATGCATTTGAGGTGTTGTGCAATTAGGAAGAATTGGCAATACTTGATCACAGTAACAGCTGCATCCAGTTGTAAACTGGCGATTCAAAGCAGGAATACTCATTGGGGTTTAAGATAACTCCACCTGAACGATCACTTTCTAAATCTAGACATGAATAAACGGATTCCCTTCTACTGGGACTGTTTGTCCCCACTGCCACACAAAGCAAGGAGCTTTGTAACCACAGGCATACTTGAAGCCTCTGTGTCATATTACTAGTAGCTTGAAATTCAGACTACAGCCTCTTTGAAAAGATAGTATTTTTCCAGAAATGTTTATTTTACATTTAGAGCTGTTATTGTTATTTCTTCTCAGTGGTGTAGAAGTCCAGTTGGAAGAGTTTTCTTTCCTCTGCATTGAAGCTGAAAATTCCTGGAAAGCCATGACAATATTCAGCATTCATGATTACACAGACAGACATATTTCATGAAAATTGCATAGGCTTTTAATACAGGATTATGAATGAGCTCTAATGTTGAAATTATATTAGATTGGATTTCAGAACGTATTTAACATATTTCCATACAGCAACCTTGGGATGTCTTTTCAATAACAGTGATTATTGCAGGCAGGCTGTTTTTTAAGAAAACATTAGTTCAAGGTGGACAGGGCTTCCTGAAAAATGTTCTACATCTTTATGGCTGATGTTTTAGTTGTTTTGAATTAACTCTTTTTCACAGCCAGAATGAAACGTTTCACCATATAATTCTTCATGCATGTCTTCAAACAAACCTGGAGCCTTTGCCGTGAATTTTTGAAGCTGTAATACAATCTCAGGCACGAAAACTCTTTGTGAGCTGAAGGTGAGCATTTTGCCCCAGGTTATCTGGTTTCTCTCAAAATATAAATATTCTTAGGTAATGTCTGTCCTTTAAAAATAGTGGTCACCCAAGGTGATTCGTAGGCATCTCTAGTACCAACCCGTGAACAGTCCCAAGGTTACTCTTTTACAGGTCTCCAACAGCTGACTGCCCAGCCCACAGATCATGATAAGGACAAGCTGCTTGATCGAGTGGAATGGAGCTCAGACTTATCTCTAATAATGACAAACACATTGAAATGATGCATTGCTCAGGAGGCATTTGGAAAGCAGAGGTCAGTGACTCATTGGGATCTGCCTGCATGAGCAATTTCTCGACCTGTCCTCATGGCACCGGTCCCCTGGACCAGTGGCTCTGCTCTGCCATTTTTCCCATTTTTCCTTCCTTACAGAAAGCAGCAGAGTTCACACTCCTGTCTGGAACAGCAGTGGTTTCAAACACATTTAATTTGAATATATCTGCTAGATTAGGCTCAAGGTAACTGTGTATGCCTTTGGTGGTTCTTGTAGTTGTCTCCTGGGTTTGCAGCGGTTGTCTCTCCATATTCACTCGCTGCCAAAAAGGGCACATGGACTATTGTGGTACACTGATGCTGCCTGCTATTTGTCTCTCTTTCACACTGGTGTCAACCAGACATAAAGCTACAGAAAACACTTAGTTTTACCAGAGTGGGGCACTGAATAGGTTTCCTTCAGTCATTAGCAAGTTTGATAGCTCTCATTAGTCTACTTTAGTCACTGGAGAAAAGAGATGTATGTTTCCTACACTGGTGGCATAAACACTCCCCTCACTTTTATACTGCTGGAAGAAATGTGTATTTTTAGGGCTAAAACAGTAATCCATTCACAGTGCATTTCTGAAACCAACTCTATTCTATTCGCCTCACTTAAATGGTCAAAACTGTGAAACTGGATGCCCCAGGTTCTACTCCTAACACCTAATAGAGATTCTTTGAAGGGATGTTTTGAAGACATTTGAAATAGGAAGCCCTGTGCCTTATTCTCACTGCTGTTGTGAAACTCTAGGTGAGTCCACACAGATGTGGATTTTTATTGCAGTTTAACATTTCTAAATACCATGTTGGTTAAGAATAGGCCGAATCCTCTAAAATTGACTTTTATTTTTTGCCCTCTAACTTGACCCACGGAATGTATCTACTAATTAAATATCCACAGGAAACAAATGTCTTCACAGAGGTGAAGTAGTTATCTATGGCAATTGTGGTTTGTGGCGTAAAAGCTAGGATGAAAAAAATCCACATCCAGAAAGACGCATACATTTTAAAACAGTATATATGAACTCATGCATGGCCACCCAGCGAGGGAAATGCCTGGAGACAGAGGCTTTCTTCAGAGCAGATTTGATAAGTTCTAGGACTTGGCTCTTTTCAGCCAAGCTGTCCACAGATATGACAATTCCTGTACTCTTAGGCACAGCAGGCTTGGCCAGTCAGCAAGGAGGAGCAAAGCTGTGCATCCCACTCAGTCAGCCTCAGCCCTGCAATACCATTCACAAGGGATGCAAAACTCTATTTAAAAGTGCCTCCATTTGTACTAATAGTAGGAACTTATCACATTTTTTTTTCTTGCAATTATCAACTTCTCAAAGAATTATTTCTTCTCTTTTCTTCTGATGACTTAGAAGCAAATCCAACTTTTAGAAATCTCCATAGCCTGAATAATTGAATCAACTGAAAGATGAAATAAAATACCCAAAGGAAAGTGGAAAACCTACCATCTCATATCTCATCTGGGTGTAGGAAAAATGCAGCTCCACTATGACCAAAATGCGTTTAGATAAAACCCACTACTGTGCACTGTCTTAGCCTTTGAAGAAATCACTTTCCACGGTAAACACTGACTGCAGTCAACACAGAATATTTATTCCTCTCATCTGCGGATCTTTCACATGCTTTGAGGTACTTGAGTTCACAAGTGAGAATACCAAATATCATCCCTGTTGCATATGTATCAGTCAGCTCTTGGACGCTCTCCCTTGATGTCATGGTGTCAGTAAGGATGAGTGAAGCTGCCCTTTGCCCAGGCTGCTGTTTAGTTTAAAACACCAGGTTTGGTTGTCGCTAAAAGCACCTCCCACCGTGGCTGTCCTTGTTTTCCAAAGTAAACAGTCTCTGGCGTCTTGTGACCTGAACAGCCTCAAGTGTCTGACCTTGAAAAACAAAAAAATATTTTATTTGAAAAGAAATATCTGCAGCCTAAATTATTTGAGGCACTGCTTTCCTTCCTCAGCAGGATGCTGGAATGTCCAGGCTGTGGCAGGAGCTGCTCATACGCCACAGACATACACAGGAACGTATTTGCCCTCTAATGATATATTAGGCAATGGTTTTGAGTTGGCAGGCGACTAAAAGCCCTAGCCAAACAAAGATAAAATTGTAATTTATCAGCAGAGAATGCTGAATTCATGGTCACTGGTGGCTGCTGGGACTGGTGGTAGCCCACAAAGCTGAACCTGACAACATAAAGACAACAAATTCCGGATACTATTTGGACTTTTCTCAGCTTTGGGGGGGGTGGGGTGGGGAAAGCTGTTTGGATTTTCGTCCCTAAAAATTGCTAGAGCTAGGAACAAGATAAAATGATCACCTTTCTCAAAATCCAGTATGACAAGGCTCAAGCAGCAAAAGTGTATGAAAATACTGTGATTGCAACTACCTTCTGCAGCATGTAAAGGAAGGCATGAAAACAGAGCAGTGGGGGTGCTTGCAGAGAGGCAGCCAGGGCACTGGCTCACTGAGGAGTCAGCAGTGCTGGGCTCTGGTGGTGGTACAGACCTCTCTTTTGAGAATATGGTCCATGGCTTTTAGGTCTTATATTCTCTGTACTAGTAATTTCAGGGAGTAGGATTTTCCAAAGGCCTCATCTTCCTCTCAAAGACTTTAAGGATTCTTGAAAATATTTTATCGCAAGTATGTTGAGAAACCTTTCCCAGTAGTTCCTTCCATCAATTCAGATTTCTAGCAGCATTGTTTCACTGAAGTCAGTGATGTTAGACACATATCAGAATGAGGTTAAGAATTAGGTCTTATTTTTACAGGGTTTCACAAGTCTGTGCTATTTTAATTGTCCTGAGTTAAATGTATCTTAACAGTGCCATGATGGAAATCCACGCAGTTTAAGGTGAATCAGAGGTACAAACAGCATGGGGCAAAATCCAAGTTCCTCTCCCTTTTCCCACCCTCCATATACCCTTCCATCTCCTGGCAGATCTCTACATGGAAACCAACTGTTCTTACAATGAGGAATTTAATCTCCTCACCAATTCTAGCATCATTGCCACAGTGATTTCTGTGAACTGGTCCCAGCACCAACTAATTTCACCAAAAAAATGCAATGAACAGCTAAGAAATCACCAGGGATGCTGGCTGTAACAGACCTAGGGCAAATGTGGGGTTCTGGAGGTGAAAGGATCTCTACACCATTACTGACCTTTGAAATTTCCCAGTCCCAGAGGTGTACTTACATGGGAAGAAAGAAAAAGCTGTTTCAGATCACACCAGATATTTTCTGCACTGCCCAGCGGTTATACCTGAGGATGTTCTCCAGATGTTTGTGTTTCTATGAAACATACAATAATAAAGTTGTAAACTGGACAAGACAATACTAGAAATGTAAGAACAAGGGCTTTAGGGTGGCCTGGAAAAACATGGACATTAACTAGCCCACACACAAAATCAACTTGTCCTCCTTAAGAGGCCAACAAAGATGTATTTTATTTGCTTTTCCAAAGAACTGCTACTTTTCCCAGCAGGTGGGCACATACAACTTGACATGGTTCTTATATTGCCAACAGGCAATTGTTTGTATTTTGGGGAACAGATACTCCTTTCACTTGGGCACACAAAAAGTGAGAAGTGCAAGGTCTAAGACAAGATGAAGCCACAGTTTAGACAGTTTTTATTCCACACTGAAAAGAAAATAATAGCATGCCATTGTCTGGAAAACTACACAGAGCAACAACTGAGAGTGCACTGGCTAAGACATCTGCAGAATGAAATGTCTCAACTGTTTGCACACCATCTAATGAGAGTAAAACAGGACTTTGAAAATGGGAACCTGTTGTCTTTTCTTCTCTGGAACCGTTTCTCTTTTCTGCTATATTGGCTAAGCAAAATGTCTGAGAAGACTGGCTACAAGTCCTAGAAGGTCTTCAGGGAAGGCTTCTGTATATTTCCTGCTTAATTTGGGCTGCTCAAGTGGGTTCCAGCCCCAAAAATATGTGGACATAATGGAGACTTAGACATAATGGTTTTCAGAGCGTCACCTGCCTACACTACTTGGAGTTTGGTTATTCAAGTGATTTCACTGGGGCATGTTTGCAAGTATTATCTCACCTTTGTTTCTTTTAATGTGACTGTAAAAGGAAGATGACTGTTGGCTGCTGTCATGGCTTTGATCTGAAAAGCCTAGTCAGGCCTTATGGTGTATGATTTCTCTTTATGACGAAGTGGGAGCAAGCCAGACCAAATGCAGGTCTTCACATATGCAGGATTAGACATTTTTGCAGGTTTATTGTGGAACCTGTAGGTGGCCTCACTTTAACAGTCAATAAAATGAGAAGTATTAGTCCAGTTTCCCCATGTGCTAAGCAACATTTTGTCATACTGAACTTGGAAGCTGACAAATTTGCTTCTGGTGCCATTGAATATTCTGTCATTCATTCTATAAACAAGTGGGTATAGAGGTATATTACACTGATTGTAATGCAGAAAGTGCAAACATCTGTTTTGTTTTTATCCTTCAATTCCTTCGGGGGAAGAAAAGAGAGGGAATGATTTTGAAATGCTGAGTTAGGACCAGAAAAGTAGCCCATGACATGTATTTCCCATCCCCTCCCAGACCATGGGTAAAGACAAGAGGACTTTTGGCTATGCAGTGACATTAACCAGACACATTTTGTAACAGAATGAACAATAAGAAAAAATGAATACATATCACAAATTCTGTTAGAGAAAGTGTAACGCAAATTAGATTGGGTAAATGGACTGCTAAACAAGGTCAACTGAAATAAAACTGAGACCATTCAGTATAACTGAGTACCACATTCACATCCACACTTGGCATCATGTTTGCAACAATGCATTCTTTGCTGTCACCCCAACAGAAATCCTGACTTAGGATGCTGTCTTATTTACCTGCTGTAGTCACTGTGGTAAGGCCTCAGTTTTAAGTACTTCATATACACACACTGGGGCTTTGTTTTAGTGTATGAGACTTGATAGAGCTTGTGAAAAAGGCTTATGATTCAAGTACCTTTCATATACGGAAGGCATAAAGCTACAACAATACTAGAATCTCCAAGCAGATGGTTAACTGGCCTTGCGTGGCTGATCCTGCCACCACTGCTTCTCCCACCCTGTGGCTGAGGCACCCTTGGGAACAGCAGGAGCAGCTGTGTAGTGTCTCTTACTAGAAATTTCTCTGGTTTTGAAGTGGCAGGGTACACATGTGTGTTAAGAAAAACTGCATGCGATGCACTGCAGGACATGGCCTGCCTTGAGCTAGACTGGAGCACAGAGCCATCCCCTGTGTCTTCCTCCAGCACCAGCAAAAGGATGCCTCTGGAGATCTGCCTTAGCACAGCACCTCTGGGTGCTGACAGACTGGCCAGGTTATGCTGGGAGCACAGGGCAAAGCCACCACGGGGCATCCAGCTCTGAATCTCTTTTTAGTGGGTACAAGTTAGTACCTCATTTAAGACATATGAAACTACTTCAGTTTTGAGAGGGAATACAGTGGATGGGTGGGGCACAGAGTCCCAAGACATTAATTTTTGGACTAACAGGGATCATACAAAACTTGTTAAGTGTGCAGTGTGTCATCTGGACCCTTGGCAGTGTTAGGGAACAATTAGCAAGGGATTTAATTTCGATGTAACTCTCTGGTTCCCACAAACATAAACACGGAGACCAGATTAAAAACAGCCTGCAACTCCTACCCCTCCCTTACACCTATCTTTTAAAACCGCTGCAGGGCTGATTTACCAAGTGTCAATAACCTGCTGCCTCTGCAGTACTTCAAGCCTGCATCCTTGGAGACGAAACTTTGGCAGAAACCACCTTGTGGTTGTACCTTGCCAGCGACATTCCTCCACTGCAGACAGAGGCTGGCACTGCAAGGCTCCTAAGACATGCTTGCCTGCAACTCACCACATCCCACACTGAGTCCTTCAGAGGAGACTAAAACCTGCTAAGTTCAAGTTGAGCCTTTCTCTAAACAATTCCTTGCTCTGTTGAGGAGTCGGTGTTTGTGATAGTCTCTTGAAAGCTGGTAGGTGCAAGGACACCTGGTACCCTGCAATGCTGTGTCCCTGCCAGAAAACTGCTGGAGATTAAGGCACTGTATGCATAATATTCACAGTAAGTTAGGGGAAAGCAAAGTCAAATTAGTTCCCTAATATCCTGTAGTGAAGGATGCAGAAACATGACATAAAACCACAAATAAGGAAGCAGAACAGAATTATTTATAAAGAAATTTATTTTATATTTGTGTACAGCAAATATATGAAAACAAATTTGATTTGAAAAATGTATATTTGATTTCTTAAAAGTATTGAACCCTCTTATGGAAAGGTTTTAGTTATTAAAAAGGTACAGAAGGCTAAAATTATACTCAAATAATATATGTGTGTGTACATATATATATATAAAAAACATGTGCAATTTTATATATATATATAGTATATATAAATAACGTGTGACTTACATGACTTTTAAGGTATCTTATTTAAACATCTGAGTAAAATAGAGATATTAGAAAATATAGTTTGGTATTTCTACACAGTTTGCATTCAGTTTTTATAAGCATCTAGACAGTGCAAAATTTAAACATACAGAAATATTCTATTTTTCTATACATTGTGCTCAGCTCCCAAGTTTCCTCTGTCATGATCATCACCAGACTGAACCAAATTTGGAGGGTTCAATACTAGCCCTTACTAGCATCTTCTAAGAGCAATGAAAGGAAATCTGTCTTACCTTGCACTGTGCTGTGGTATAGCTTGGGCACAAGAACAATGCATTTCCTATATCAAATGATCTAACTCCCAGAGATCACATACACCTCACCATATTGATTCATTTCACTGCATCCCATATCCTGCAAAAATAAATCTCCTGTAGGACAGCATACATTACTGTGTTCTGAAGCTTAAGTAATATATTTCTTTAACATAAGGCAGGAATATACTGAAATTTGATAATACTTAAATCGAAGAGCAATCTGGAATTAAACCACATTTATGTACCACATTTTTATAGATGCTGCCTTTTTAATGTTTATGTCAGAAAATGTGGTAGAGAAAACCTTCTATTCTTTAAATAACAGCAAAGGATAAAAGCAGCCCTTCTAGAAGAAATTGCTAAAACCTAACAACACTAGGAAAAACTCGGCTGTCTTGAAACACCAAAGGTCAATCTGCACAACCTTTCCTGCAGCTAAAGAACAATTCCTTGCATGACATCTGGGGGAATACTCACATGAGTAGGTGCTCACTGCAGCAGAGCCCAAGTGTTTTAGTTGTAAATACTTATCATTCTTATTTGCATCTATTAAATGTTAAGGTGCGGTATGTCTTTTTCATGTCTTTCTAATGTTGTTTAAAAAAAGGCAATTATGACCATTCCATATGCTTTCACAGTAGCTATATTTTAACTGAAGGGTGTTTGAACCTTAGATAATATGTTTATTATCACTGACATAAAAACCTCAATCCTGCTTCCATAAAAATCAGTGGTTGCTTTGTTCCTACTAAAAATAAAATTGGATCCAAACATGTTAGTCACAAAGTTTGCTAGTAGAAGTAAATACTGTATTCATTAAGTCACTCAGTGTTTAAAGGCAAAGTGGCGTTAGCAAATACTGTATAGTATAACTTAAAGAACAGTATTATGCACAATTCTAAGTGTTATTCAACAGAATCAAAAAGTAGCTGTGAAAAACATCTTATTTGACAGTGAATTTTGCTACATGAAAATTTCTGGAACTGTGACAGGCTTTTTTTTAAAATTAATTTCTTACACCAACACTGTCACTCATGTCCTACATTTCAATTGCACAAATTAAAGATTGGATCTTGTATGCAGTATGCATCCAGACCAGCTAATCTTTAAAACTGCATATGTCAGGAGGGTCTCCCTCTTTCTACTTCATTCATTCCTAAACTTCTCTCTAGCAGAAACTGTCGTGTTTCTGAATCCTTGCAGCAACTGACAAGATAAAGAGCCCAGTGTCATCCTTCATCTACTTCACTTTGCAAGTTTATCTCTGCACTTGCCCATATAATTACCCCCTGCGGATTTCAACTTTAATTCAGATTTGCATTACACTTGTTGAACAGGCCTCAAAAACAGACAAAGCCTCATTAATAACCTGCAAAAGTGAGCCTTACTAGTTAAAACTTTGATTTAAATACTAAACAAAGGGGAAACACAGATGCTGAGACAATATATATCCTCTCAACCACACCCTTGAAATTTTGGCAGTAAATTAGCCAAAGGATGGTTTTAACATCTCATACATCTCTTTCAGTTGGGAAGGAACAGCCATAACTACAAGTTTTTGCAAGGTGTGGCTGATGCTGGGAGATGGTTGAATACATATGAGCAAAGTCTGCATGCCTCACATGTCAGAACAAAGCAGAGATGTGCTAGAAATTCAGGATTTTCTTATGCCCAGAAGTTTCCTATAGACTGGAGATAAACGCAAGTCCCATTTCCCAGGCAAAAAGGCATAGTGTGTAAACCTAGAGTAACATAGTGTTAAGAAGAAACTAATAACTAATGATGTCAAAGCCTCTCAATTTAAAGATTCCCCAAAGAAATCTCAAAGAAAAGAAGAAAAAAGAAAACCTGTGGACTCAGTCAATACATTTTCCAATCCAATTATACAGTAAATGCACTGGCAGGCAAGGCCTCAGTTCTGAAAAGGTGAAGAAGAGGAAGGATGGTGCAAAATGCTTTCATAGATTTGAACATTCTTAGCATATAAGAGAGCAGGCAACTTGAAAACTAGAAAACATTCCTTGTAAGATGTGTGGGATCAACAGTTTTCTGTAGGCTCTGCTTCATCCTACAGCTCAGCTTTGCCTGTTTGGGCAGGACTGGCATTACCGCTGCCTTCTCCGGCGTTATTCTTGTCTGCTGGCTTGAAAGATAACGAAGCAGAGTTTGTGCAGTACCGTTTGCCAGTTGGGCGAGGTCCATCATCAAAAATATGCCCCAGGTGAGCACCACACTGAAACAAAACACAATAGAGTATCACTGTGTCTGTGTGCTGCTTGATGGCATCACTGTGGTGATAAGCAATGACCAGCAGCTGCTGCCAAGGAAGAGCACCTGTGCCCACATCGACCTTTCAAGTGGGATCGACAATCTACATTTATTTGCAGGAGTGATCCAGGAAGATGACCTTCTGAGATACCAAAGGCAGCTAAGACTCCAAGCCCAAATTTTCTGGGTGTTTCCTGTTATACCACTATGTATGCCTGGGTGGACCACCATCTCTGAGGAGCTGCCTGTTTCCGTAATGATTTCATGGCAGGAGCACAGCTAAAAACATGGTGGTGAGGACAGCAGTGCCCGTGTTTCACTTACTGATGTAAGGAAATCTGGGTAAGAAAGGGACAGCCTCAGCTCTGGGCTTTCCTCAGCCTTCAAACATCTGCTACACTGCTTGGTTAAAAAACATTAAACCCTTTGGTGAGCCTGGCAATGACCTAAAGCACTAAAGATATTCTTTAGACTATGCTCTCACGCTTCTTTTTTTTTCCCCCCCTTTCTATAGCCTGGCACTCTTCTGAGCATCAAGGTTCTTCTGGGTGCACTTCTTGACCCTGGAGGGGATGGAGTTCAGCCTACTCACCTCATAATAATTTCTATAGTATATACAAGATAGGGACAGGTGGCAGAAAAAGACCTGTAGTGCAGATATGTAAAATATTTCTTAATTAATAATCTTTGAGAGTAATTATAAATGATGCTGAATTTTGCTTTCTGTAAGTACAAATGTTCTGTTGCCACTTTTGCTCTGTATGAATCAGACCTAAACACTTGTACTGCTATTGAGGGTGAACACTAATCCTGTCTGTAAGAAAGGTAACAGTGCTTTGCTTTACAAGGACTGCTTTACAAATACAATATTTTGAAGAAACTAACCCTCCTGATCAAAAATTAAGATTACTATCAGTGCACATTACGGCTGACAATTTATCTGGATAATAAGAATTTCTTGTAATTAGTCACTTGAATTCCACAAGTTCATTTTTACAGCCTGTCATGAGAAACAAAAAAATAAAACCTTGCACTGGAGAAACATTTATCTTGAACAGGAAAGTCATGCTGCTTTACCAAAGAGCCTTGGCCTTTCAAGTCAATAGCAGATCTCAGTGAGAGGTGGAATAATGTAATTGAGATCACAGACCTGCTCATGAGCTCACAGTCAGACAGCAAAAAATAAAGACTGCAAATTATTCTTAACATTTAATTAATTCACAGTATTCCAAATACATAGAGGCAATATTGATTATTCCAAACTCTGAATGAATTAGTGATGGCAAATCTCTGCCCTGCAGTTAATGTGTTGCTAATGTGCTCCTGCTGTTACAGCCTTTAACTCATGGAAGCAGCAGGAAAGGTGTCTGTAGAAGCAGGTAAAGTCTCGCCTCCAGGTTAAACTTTCTCAACAGACTGAAAGGCTGAGGGAGGCTCTCACAGCAGTTAGGTGGGACAGTAACTGCTCACTTATTGACAGCTGAAACAATAATCTTCACTGCCTTCAGGAGCAGGGCAGGTAGATGTGTACCTTCAGTGCTCCCACCTGTTGGTTGCATCCATGCAAACACATCCCACAGCAGGCTCCCTGCTCCTGAAGAAGTGTCTCTGAGACAGACATGGCAGTCCAGCAAGGATCCCAACAACAACTGAGGGCTTCTAGCCCATGGTATCAGCAGAATGAGCTCCACAAGGCAATGGAAAGTGGCATGCATGACTGGGTTAAACAGCAGTTGCTCAGCTTTGTAAGGAAGGAAAATAGAACATGGGAAATAAGTAAAAGGAAGTTGAATGGGACCTAGAGAAAACTAAGCTTCAAGACTTCTTCCTGAAAGACTACTGTCTTGCCATCCTTTTCTTCATTATCCACTGCTCATTCTTTTTATCATTTTCCTTTATATTAAAGGCCTTTTTCAGGTTAGTGTGTGCAAAAAACCTGAGTTGTTTCTGAAAGTGGGGTGTCTTAAAATTAAGTGTTTCACCTGACTATAACCATACATTTGGGGGGAAAAAAAATAACTAAGTGTCCCAGAGAGAGTATTTTTCTAAATACTCAACATCCTAATTAAATCATCTCATCTCAACTAAGAGTGCTTCAAAACCTCCTGGCTGGAAGTGTTAAACAGATCTTTTCCAGACTAACATTTAACAAAAGATAAATCATTCCCTCTCTACTGGACAGAAACAGAACAAGAGAAACTGCAGAGAGAAATGGTCTGTAGAAGTAATATATTCACACACAGACTACAAAGACAATCGATCAAAAAGGTTTTCTTCACAAAACCTGAGAAGCTGTGTGAGAGTCCAAGGCAGTCTCATTACACCTTTTTGTGATGGCAGAATCACTCCAGGATAGAATTACTGCAAAATTTGTTACCTTTTGAGATTGCCCCTCATCAAAAAATTATGTGGCAATTCTCTGTATAGGGGACTCTATAATTCATCTACCCTAAACAGAAATGTATTTCAGTCCTTTGTATCACAGTAGAAGAAACCTGGCACTCAGCTGAGAGTACAAAGGATGAATTGACTTACTGCCCTCCCCACACATAATAGGTGCTGACTGTTTTTCTAGGACATATATACATGCCTGCAGAGCCCCTGAAAGTGAAATAATTATCTGTTGCAGCCTTGCACATGAATATATTGGGCAAAATGAACCGGGATGTTGAAATGGTTAAAGCATTCCAAGTATGTGCTTGGGAGCAGGAAAGGTGGGGGGGGTCACTGCTAACTGTCAGTATGCTTGGATCTCCCAAGCCTCCTGGTTCTAATATGCTGCTGGGAGGCATGGAAAGCAGCTTGCAGTCAGCTGCTGTAGCTGAGAGTTCAAGCTATTGATGTGCAAACACTACTCCTGTGACTACAGAACTTTATTGATTTGTACAGGTAAAAATAGAAAAAGGGACTGTTGAACAGGACAGAGATAAAAAAGAGATGCAACCAGTTTTACACTATTCCTCAACTGTGTTTGTATTAACTTCTACCTGTCACTAATTGCTGACCTTTCAAATACACCCAGGATGTGTTCCAAAAATTGTGAAAGTTATTTCTAGGATAATCCAAGGGATGTATTTGATTAATATAACAGTGATTTTTCCCCTGGGTTTGTTTTCTATAATGAAGAACATTTAAAAAGATTTCTTTTATTCTCTCAGACGGTGGGAAAGACTTTTAAAGAAAAATCAACTACTTTTTCATCTGCAAAGGATTAATAAGGTTTTTGGGTGTGGGAGATGGTATTTCCCTTTGGTTCTACCAAGGTCTGTCATATCAATCCCACTGCTTTGCAGGTTGCAGGAAAACTCCTTTTTTTTTTTTTTGTTTTTGCAGCTGCATGTGTGATCCACACTCCAGGGGCAGGTACACAATGGAGCAGTATTAGCTGTGCTGCACACTTGCTGCAAAGATGCTCACCACTCCTCAAGCTATTTTCCTGTGTGACTTTATCATTTATGGAGTTATTATCCCAGGAAGCTGGAATAGCTAGTAGGAAGTTGCTATTGGATTATACAGCAACCTTGGTCATACTTTTTCCTTCAAATTCAGACTTTAGTTTTGCTTTGATTTTATGGTGTCTGTATGTGACTGCTGCTAATACTGCTGGTCTCAGGTCTGCTAACACTGTTATGTTTGGTAAAAGGTAAATGACATTCCCAGATTCTTTGGCCTGACCACAGGCTTCCTTGGGCTTCTCCAGGAGCTCTGGCCATCTCCTGCAGTGTGTCAGCAAATACAGGCTCAGCAGATTGGCAGTAAGCAGATTTTAGTACTATTCAGGCCTACTAAGCAGAGCTAAAGAGACTGGACTGCATTTTTTATTATGCCAGTAACCGCTGGTGAAGCACAAGCTTCCCAAACTGCAGTCTCATTGCTACCTTGCTAGCAAATTTAGGGAAGTGGATATTCCCACAAAGTGTCAAATGGATCTTCTACAGCATATCATCCATGTAAAAACTTCAGAATTATGTAGTACACATGACAAACTAGCAGACAAGCTAATTTGGTCATTAACATACTGGGCCAAATGCTCTACACAGACTGAAGTTAATGGATACTCTTGAGAAGTTTCTTAACTCACTTTGAGCCTTATATAATGAGGATTTTACTGACTAGTAAGGATGCAGATGCATATTGTCAGGGATAAAATCAGTTATCCCCCCAACAACACTGAAAGAACAGCAAATTATCACTGCCCAAATGAAGCTGCTGCTTCTCTCGGGAGGAGTTTGAGAATGTGGAGCTAGAGGGCTGTAAGCTGCTGGCTACAGCTGCTGAACACCAATGCAGCAGCTTCTCCTTTGCTAGGTAATGATCATGCCATTCCCTTCACAGAAAAGAGGGCAGCACAAAGGATGAGAGAAAGTAGAACAAGACAGATAACGGAAAATTTGGGCATGTTTTGAATGACTACTGACTTCATTATTACAGCAGATGGGATTATTTGAGGCAGCCATTTAGGACTGTGCTGGGAATGAGTGTTGGGAATGAGTTAGCATGGATGCACAATAATGTAGAGTGATGGAATCAGCACACAGACAGTCGCTCCACTGCTTTTGACTTCTCTCAGCTGCTCACATGTGGAGTCAGTCGGACAGGCTCAGGAGCTCCTTTGAAGGAACCCTCTTCAGGAAGACTATTTTTGTAAACTCAGCACCGAGTCCAACCATTTACATCTGCTCTGTAAAATCTCACATGAGACAACAATGTGCATTCCAACAATCCCTTTGTGCCTTCAGCTCTTTCCACCCAGCTTTTATACCTACGACCCATTGTGCTCTCTCACAATTATTACTATTTAATGGAACTGAAAGGTTTGCAAATCTCAAGGAAAGTACAGCACACTCTAATGGTTTTTGCAGCCTTTGCTATCAGAATGGTCTGTGTGGGCTATAAACTAACCTGACTGCAGGATATTTCAATTCGATGCATCCCATAGGAGAAATCATCATTGAAAGCAATTGCATCAGGACTGATCACATCATAAAAAGAAGGCCAACCTGGAAAAGAGGAACAAGATAGGTAAGAAAAGAGGGTGTCTTTGTGGCAGATAGCATTGCAAAAAGCAGGACAGAATCGCACTTTGAAAAATGTTTATCTTACTCCAGAGTATGGAAATAATGAAATGGAGATTTTTTTATCCTAAATCACTTAGGTACTTTGGAAAACTTTCCCCCTGAGTACAGTTGTTTACAGGAAAGGACTAAGCTCCCACTAGCTGCCCAACCTCCATCTCCACAGGGATTCCTCCACCTCAAGCAGTGATATCAGTTTAGCTTAGGGATAAAGGTCCCAGGTAAGCCAATTCAGCTTTAAGCACCAGTTAAAAAGCCCCACAAATTCCACTCTGAATATAAACAGCAAGGCTTTATGAAACAAATGCTTTTACTTTTGCAATATAAAGGTACTTAAAAAATGAATTGGGAAATTGCAGTTTAGAGCCCCAAAACATGCCTTAACCTTTGCCTTCACCATGGCAAACCCAAAAGGATGTGTTCAGACACTGAACCATCACACATTAGAGGCAGTGAGATGATTACTATCATGTCTCATGTCAAAAAACTAATGAGTGCTTCAGATCAGACATGGACAGGTGTAACCATAACTATGCCTGGGTTAGACACTAGTGGATGATCTGCATGTGGTCTGCATCCAGGATAAAACAACTGCACTCACTAATGCACATGTTCAAAGGAGCTGATTGTTAAGCACTGAGCTGTATGACCTGACACCAGATGATGATATGCATACCCGACCTACCAATAATGGCCACTTACCAAAATAATGACCTTCCACTCTAACTATTCCACACTAAGTCTCCTCCTCTCCACAACACAGGTGGACAACAAGACAGGTCTGTTTGGTGACCCAGAAGATACTCATTCCACAGTAACCTTTCAGCCGCTCCTCAAAAGCCATCATAACGCTCCATTTCCTGAAGCAGCATTCCCACATAACCACCTGACAGGATTTAAGGTCATGTCAGCATCTGCCAGTGACCATTTGAAATCTCACCAGCTATCTGTCCTTCTCATTCAGTCTCTTGCCAAATATAACACGCACAGGCAGCTCTTGCTCTCTCCCTATATGACACACATTTCCAAAAATAGAGAATTTCTTGTTTCTTTTTCTAATATTTGTTGAGCATTTGCTACTGATGATTTCATAAAATGACTTCCAATAGGCTGTTAAGAGACACAGCAGCAGCTGTGAATCACAGCATGGAGAAGAATTAAGGGTATATATAGCTTTCCATAAGAAAAGTGAGTAACATTTTCTATACAGTAAAAAGAGATGTGGAAACGATCAACTTTTCTGAATGCGGGTAGAGAAAATGTGTAAACTGGAAAAAGATCCATATGTCTTCAGTTGTATCCTAGATTATTAAATATGGAAAAAGATTCATTAGGATGTAAGCCTAACATATTTTTTAAAACAAAGAAATGCTCAGAAATGTGTTTCTCTTCCTTTATAAAACACACATACAGTAGCATTTCTAAGGTACCTGAAGGTATTGCAAGTCGCAAGTCACAAGTCCTATACTCCCAAGGTGCCTACTACCACCACAATTGTTTCCACCCCAGAACTTACTGCAGAAACAAGAAGAGTCATCCCCTGCTCTCCAGTTATTACAAATGGAAGAGTTACAGACAGCAGGCAGACTGAGAAGCTAGCACCCTGAACAGGGAAAATATCCCACAAAACAGGAACTCAAAACAATGCAGCAATGCTAACCGTAAAAAAAAACAATTTATAAATCCTTCCCCTCATGCAAAATGTTGCTGTTGAACAACTACTTTCACAAACAGAAAAGGAGTAAGCATATGACAAGTTTGTAAAAGGGGTTATCCTGTTGACAGAAAAATAGTTGTTTCCTAATTGGTGGCTCCTTTCCAACACCATTTGTCATCTTCTTAGCTGGGCCTCTGTCTAATGAAAATGGAGGCCTTACACAGAGCTAGCCAGAATATTTTTAATGAATTTTTAATGAATATTTTTAATGAAGCCTTTTTTGTTTGGTTTTGTGTTTTTTTTTAAAGTTATTAATTTTGCAAAGCAGACATACCAGCTTGCCCTTGTGCAATGGCAGAGGAGTTTCAAAGAGAGAGCTCTTTGGAACTACCAACTATCTCATCATGTGAAAGCCTTTAGAGAAGGCAAACTTCAGGGCTGCAGAAATTCTCAAAGAAAACCATGCCCCCTTCATTATAGCAATGAGGGGGGAGTTTCAAAGACTGCAAAACAGAAATTGAAGCAATCTGTGTCTTGCTGAGAAAATTATCTTGTGAGAAGAGCTTGGAGGAGAGGTGTTTATGTCAGCTTTGACATTAAGAAAGACCATCCATCCTTCTTTCTCCAGATTACTCCTTTTGGTCTTCCCATTCACTATAGAAAAATTATTTGCTTTATTTGGATGCACTCCACGCACTTCTAAAAATGAAGTCACCTGAAACCTATACAAAAAGGCAAGCTTCTTCTAAAGTAGTCTTTGTACCCAACTGGAGTGACTTCAGATTAGACTGTCAGTTCATGCTACATGTGACACATGCTCCAAAGGCTCCACCACTGCCACATATGGTCCCCAAGAGAGGGACTAGGAAACAGATATCCACAGTGTGTGCTTTTAAATCCCTGCCAAGCCATATCTTCCTGAGTAACATGTCAGGCCAGGCACCAGCATTCCCAGGACAAGCCACTAACTCTGTGAAGGTTAACTGAAAACTGAGCAAACCTTGGAACAGAAAATGTCCTGAAGGGCACAGTGAGACACACTGTCATTCTGTTGACCCTGAGAGGAAGATGAGTGAATTTCTCATTGAGCTCATGAACCAGACTGACCAGAAAATCAATCCCCTTTTGCAGTCTCATTTCGTCTCCTGAGGTAGAGTGGAAAACCCATCTGATAGTTTCCTAAACCTTCTTGCAACATTTTGTCTACTTCAAAACCTGCCAGGAACAAGCTGTAGCAGCAATAGTCTGCTTGCCTTCATATCAAGCACCTCCCACTGGTGTAGAAAGCAAGCCTTAAACTCTCTATGTAAGTAGTAAATAGCCCAGCAGTGGCCTCCACTTTGCAGACCTCAGGCCACTTCATATGTCCCTCTTGCTGCAGCTCCTCCACTCCTGCCTCCTTCCTGCTGTAAGGCTGCAAAATGGTTGTCTACCTTGATATTTTAGGCTGCTCTAAGTTGTGCATTAAATCTTCAGCCCACCTTTGAAGGCCATCTGTTAGTTGTTAAGGGCATGCTCCTGTAGGGATAGGGGTGAAGATGACCATTTTGGATATCTTCTGCTAAGCTGAGAGAAACAGTAACCCTTATCACTGCAGAGGCTGAGCGCTGGTGGAGACCCTTTGCAAACCCTGGTTCTGAGACTCAACCCTCCTTGGGTGATGGCCTTCTGTCAAATCTAGTCCATATCTGATGTGCAGCTGTAGCCAGACCATCTTTCAAAGGATGGTAAAACATACTACCTAAGAAGAAACAGCCTCTGGAGGAAAGGGGCAAAGGGTAATTGCAAGAGAGATGATGAGGGTGGGAGGAGTTTCCCAGATGAATGAACAGCTTCAAAAGACATTCACACTTCTGTGTGTGTGAACAGCAGCTAAGATTCGTGAATACATTTATCCTTGAATGTAAAGTTTAGTTTGAGGGGTAGTATGACACAGTAAGTGCCAGCAATTTTTATTGCACTATAGACATTTTGAACGGGTTCATTCTTAGATTCACAGACACTGCACCACACTGGCAACATAAACAGGATTTAAAATAGGAGTCTATCATGTTTGTGCTCACTCTAACAAACATTTGAATGGGAGTCAAGCCACTATGTCCTAATGGCCAGTTTGGCAAGCCACAGAGATTAATAGTTTTTCAAATATACAGCAATTATAATTTCTTAGGTCTAAAATACACTAAATAAAGCAATGAAACTTTCTTCTGTCAAGTATTTAGGTGAAAAGCATGCGTAAATCGAACATTACTGACAGATCTTTTCCGCTCCATCCTGCATGAGTAACAGAGGGTCTTACACTGCTGGGAGTCACACACACAGTCATGTCCTATTCTTTCTCTTTCTAGGACTTCCCCCAAATATTTTGTAAAATCTGTGCAGCGTTTCCAAAATTCACTCTACATGCCCTCACCAAAATTGAATATTTTGTTTTTTATAATGGTCCTTATTCTGGAAAAGAGGAGACAGTGGTTTATGCCACTTCATCAAAGAATGCTTTCTTGCCTGGTACTGCCCTGGGCAGCAACACAGAAGGACAGGGAGAAAGAGAAATGTTGGATCTGGTAATCAATGCTGGATGCTGCTTTTGCCACTCTGGGCAGAGGGCTTCAAATCATTCAGAAGAGGCATCTTCTTTCTCATTTTCAGACCTCCTATTCCAGGTACCTGACTGGGTCTTTATTCCTAGTAAGCCAGCCATGTGGGCACCTATACAGGCAGCTGGCACAAGTTGGGTACCAGGACAGCACAGCTGCAAGTACACAGCAGTCCCAGACAGCTAACAAACTGAACAGTCAGACTGAGATGCCAAAGTAGCTATAATGCCACAGGAAGGCAGCAAGCACAAACAGCGTGCCCACAGTCCAGCCCCCATTTTGCATTCCTGATAACAGATATGAAACCCCAGCAGAAGAAGATTGTTTCTTCCACGTTAGTCCAGGAAGCTCCAAAGACCCTTATCTTGTGGGCTGCTCCAGGATTCTTTCTTGGGGCAATGCTGACCTCATGCAAAAAAAAAAAGAGAGACATTTTGTTCTCATAAGCTTTTGGAAAGTCCAACTGCTGATTGATTGATCAATTTTAGAAGCATCTCAAACCTCCTTCCAGTTTTGCAAGTTTGCACACATTTTATTGGAGTTAGATCAGATCTCCAACTTCATAGTAGATGGATGCAAGCACTTAGGCAGCTAACCGTTAGATTGTGCGTCTATAATTATTTGCAGAAGTGAAATGGCAGATTGCTTTTGAAAATCAGCCCTGCAAGGCTATTTTTCCCCTATCCTTAACTAATATGCCTTTTGACATTTTTTTGAACAGCACAACTGCGATCCCAAAGCATGTAATACTCTGACATAATTCCCATTTCATACACCTGCCAACTGGAAAGTTCCAGTTTTTCAATAACTGTGATGTCTGTAGTTGTTTTTCATTTTAGATCTCTAGGAGATTAAATTCAACCTGCATTTTATCATTCTTTGCTATAATTATTCCAAGCATTTACTTCAGTGAGTTATTTACAGATGGAGAAGTAGGGGGAGATGGAAGATGTTAGAACTACCAAATGGCACCAGATGGAAAAGAGGACCTTGACCTGAAAAATACCTTGTTTCTCTGATGTGCTGTATTTTTAGAATTCTGATTCCCTTTTAACCTAATGTGGATTAATGAAAACCCAAAGGCTTTTTAAGGTGGAGTCTCATCATTTATCTTCACTGAGAAGCCATGTCTGTGTAAAAACATAAAGTGTATTAGGATTAAAAAAAAAGGTAATAAAGCTTCTGCTTTGAAACTGCTGTAAAGCTGAAGGGCTTTCACTTTTTTCTTTCTCAAAGGTTTATTGAAACAGAATCTGAAAGACATAGGCATCCACAGCTGTAACTTCTCACATAAAAGTTTAATGTAGAACTACAAAGTGACATGTTGCTATTATGTAGGATGCCTGCACAGATATAGGGCTTTTTTTTTTTGGCTAGCACAGAACATCCCAGGATATTTTTCTTAATATCTCCATGATGATGAATGAATAGTGAATATTCTTATTCACTTATTCACTTACAATTATTTTACCGTCAGATAACACTTCTTTCTGTGGAGGTTCATGTAATTTACCCAAATCTAGCTAGAAAAAGAATCAGGCACTGAAACATTATTGTTCAGCAGCAAACAGCTTCACATTAGATATGGGGAAAAAAAAAAAAAATGGCCATTCCTTTCCAGCACCATCCAGATACAAGAAAGACAACACAGTACTGTTTTTCAGCAGACCATGCTGAAAAAGCATCAGAGTGGTAGCTAGGCAGGGGTTGAAGGGAACAAAACAAAGACAAAAATAAAACAATTTTGGAAGAAAAAGTAAAAAGAGGGCTTCTCTCTAATACTACCTGTCTCTAACAGCAAAGTTGGGCTATTGCAGCAGGCAAATGCCATGCTGGCAGAACAGTGTGGGAAGGGAATTTTTCAAAACAACTGAACTTCTAATAGCAGCTTTTATGAGACAATCGCCATCTGTTTTTTCCTTTATGTTTCTCACTTGGGAAATAAAAAAAAAGTGAAAGCCATGAATAAAGGTGGTATTTGTTTTCTTCCTTTACAGCACTCTGAGCATCCAAACAACTTACCATGAAACAGCATATGCAATCCAGATTTATTTCCTTGTTAGTGGGAGGAGGTTATATTTGTTTAAAATGATTGTTAAGGGAGATCTGAAACTTAGCGTCTACGATTTCATTTGACATCTGAATTTTTCAGAACGAGAGTGCCCCCGATGTCTCTTGAGCAATAAAAGCATGGGGCCTACTCTCTTCAGCAATTAATAACTCTATCACAATACTGCTCTTGCCCTAGCTGCTTCCTTTGTGCTTTCACTGTGGTCAAAAATACTGATAAATACAAGCTGGTTCTTTTAGAGTCTTCCTCTGTAATATTCAACATCTTGAATGTACAAGCTGCTGCTAAAATCTACAGGTAGGCAGAAGCTGGGGTCTTCCTCATGTCTTCTTACAACGATTGAGTTACTAATGGTTTCTTTCTTGGTTCAGGTTCAACAAAACTACTGAACCTAACTCACTTCCTCCCAAAGGACGGGTTTCTCCCCTCATCTGAATAGTGTCTCTTGTTACTTTAAATCATGGCTAATGTTTTTAAAAATATATCTTACACATAAGTCAGCTGTAGATCTTCAGCATCAAAGGAGACAAACAGAACTGTGTGAAGCAGTGTAACCTTAAGCTATAATTTTAAAATGCCATCATGAAATCTCTCAAATAGTTTTTAAAATTTACTGTTGACCTAATAACCTCAGTCCAAAGCATTCAACTTCAAATAGTTGTTTTTGTTTTCCCTCCTAAAGCAGTACTGGTAAAACAAATGTATATATTGCAAAATATCTTGAAATTTGTATACCAATGAGTTATCTGTGCAACTCACTAAAACAGCCAAGATTTCATATAAGATGAGTAAATCAGGTTAGCAGTAGAACTAGCAGGCCTTAGATGGAAGTGATTTAATAAAATGGGAATTCTAATGCAGTATGTTCGCAGAGAAAGTTAAAGAACCCAGCAAATGCAACCTTGTAATAATCAACATCTGGCACTGAAATGAACAGCAGTCACAGATGAAATACATATTTGAAAAATTTGTCATGGTGTCTTTCAAGTAATGAGCATCCACAAATTGTTTGTTGAAATATTTTCCTTTAGTATTGTTATGCATGTCTGGGAAATAAAGTTTGTAAAGATCAGCCAGAACTCAGCTGCACACTTAAAACTGAAACTACAGAGGTTACTGAATTAATTTTAATTCAAAAAAAAACCCCCAAAGCCTGTACTGTCTTTCTTTTGCAGCTATATTCCTTCTATAGTGCATCCAGGACCTCCTTCACTAGTGTGTCCAGTATTGAGTGCTCTAACAGACAAGCACCCTCCTCATTTCAGCTGGACAAAAAGGTTCTCATCTCAACTGTAAAATTATGAAACAAGGGAAAGAGTTATTACACTGATCAAAACAAACAACCCTCCCACAAAATAACAATAAAAAAAGAAAATTTTTGTCTGTTTACTTTATTAAAGGAGATGTCTAGATGGGGGAACTTGGTCACAAACTAAAAATGGGCATAATTTTCTTGGCCATGAAGGAAAGCTTTTGTCAGGATTGGGGCAAACACCTGGGGCATTTAGCTAATGGCAATGTCTGCCAAAGGTTGACAGAACAGAGCATTGAAAGCAGAGTGAAGACAAAGTTTCAAACTACCAGGCCTCTAAAGGCCATTTGGCCACTGGACAAGACTGCAGGAGGAGAATATGGAGAGGTGGAGCATGGCTCCTTCTCATGCCACTGTAGAGAGCAAAACTCTCCTCTTTGCCTAATACTACAGCTTATCCACAAAGCTAGTCCTTAGGACTGATACATTTCTAGACCAGGATTTTTATCACACTGTAGGAACATCTCACTATGAACTACATGCTCATAAAGCCCTGCAAGGAACCTAGCCTTGAAGCCCTGCTTCTCATGAGGAGTGCAAGATCTACCCATTGCAGTTTTATGCAGATTTCTGAGGTACTTCTGCCACCCTAGGCCTCAGGGTAATTTTACATTTCCCTCTGCCTAAGACTTTGTTTCTGCAACATACAGCTGAACACTGTGCCACATGCATAAAAGAATGCAAAAGCTACAGGCAGTACATAAAATCCTAACAGAAGAAAAGAAAATTAATGATTTGCAGGGTTAGATTGTTTGGAGTTGCTGTCGGTTTAGGGGGAGGTTTAAATCTTTTTAACAACCTCTTATGCAAACAAAAAGAGGTAGGTAATAACTTGTACTAGAAAATAAAGACCGTCACAGAAAACCCCGGCAAAAACAATATACACATGCACACATACACATGCTCCTTTTAAGTTTTCTGTAGAAAACTTTGAAAAAAACCACAAAACTCTGTAAGTATTGAAATGGAAAAGTTAATATTTCTGATTGTAATGTTCACCTTTTGTTTTCTGTTACAGCAGGTTAGAGCAAAACATGCCCTTTCTCCTAAACACTACATTTTCCTTTAAGGTTTAAAAGGAAACTGTTTCACAGCCATACAATGTCATCAGTAACACAGTCCATGGAAAGAAACAGCAAAGCAGCTAAAACCAATCTCATCAGGAGCTGTTTTCCTTTAATGCTTTGCTGGGGGAAGCCCAGCCTGCCTCCAGAATATCCCAATGACTGAGCAAGCGTTAACATGAATATGGCTGCTGCACAGGTCAGCTCAGCACAGGTCTCTTATTCTCCTCTGTGCCTGTGCTATTCCTTTTATGACTGTGTCTTTTATGTCTTCTTTTCCTTCTCCATTAGCCTTCTACTATATTTTTTACTCAAATAAATAATTTAAAACAAAAGTACCATACATGAAGTGTTCAAGACACGAAAGCAACTTCGAAGGTATGCTATGAACATTTGTAATTAGGCACGGTGCAAATGTTCACAGTGGAAGTCAGTTATATTCTCTACATGTTTTTGCAGACAAATAATATTAGTTTGTAAACATCCAACTCACTTCAGGGTCTTTTCTTTTATGATACTCTAGGTAAAGAAATATGTGCAAAGGAGTAATTTGCTTAGAAAAGAAACCTGCTGCAATAAACAAGAGAAGAAATAAAAGAGCTACAGAGTACCAGAAAAAGGAAATAGGTTCCTATACAGAAGAAAACTAGAGAGGAAAGATGCTAAGGAGTGGACGCGCAGCATAGTGCCTCTCATTGAGGAATTCAAGTAATTCAAAGAAAACTGTACTCATGCGGATTTGCCTCCATGCGCTTCCCACAACGCCAGGCCAACTGTAGTAGCTTCCATTCACAACATCAGCTACGGATGTTCTTTGGATACTATTTTCTCTAAGGCTGATGGCTGCTTAGTATCTGTTTCCCTGGGTCCCCTCCTCCGGGCCATGCTGCTGTACCAGTGCCCCGGCGCTGCCGGCCCCCAACGCCACTGCTGTGCCCGGGCCATGGTCCGGGCCGCGTACCCCGCCCGCCGCTGTCCCTGCGCGCTGCCCGGTCCCGCTGCCGCCGGCAGGCACCGTGGCTGGGCCAGGCACGGCGGCGGGGGCCAGCTCCGGCCGCGGGGAAGGCAGGCCCGCCCGGGCGGGGGCTGCGGGAGGCGGCCGCCCTCGGCCCGCCCGGCCGCTCCTCAGCGGAGCTGCCGCCCCCGGGCGGGGGGAGGCCCGGCACAGCGCATGGCCTTGTTCTTGTCTCCACCTGCCGATCCCATGAGCGAATGTACTCGAGGGGAAGAGACCTCACGGCCAGACAGACAGACACACACGGGTCTGTGGTCATACAGTCGTGTTTCAGGGCTGCTCCTGCGCAGTCACCTTGACCCGGGAGAGGAGACTGGACACCGACACCTCAAGGGGTGACTAGGCTTTTTCCACTTTTTCCCCTGGGACCGTGGAAGACAGGCCGGGTGCCATTCCGCCGCCTGTTCGCTTCTCGTCCAAGGCATTCATAGGTGCGGCCGAGCCCCGCTGGCCCGGCTCAGGACGGGGCCGTCGTTCCGCGCCCAGAGGGCGGCGAAGGCAGGCGAAGGCCCTGTGCAACAGCCGAGCTGGCACTGCAATGGCTCGGTACATTTCTGGAGCTCACATGTCAAAAAGCATCACCTTCAGTTCGCTGAACCCTTCAAAGGAAGCACACATCAGGGCTCCAGCCTAACCTAGCTCTCACCCTCCTCAGAAAGCACTGAAAAAAAAAAAAAAACAGGGAAAGGATATACAAAGGCATTTCTCATCAGCTGCTAAATGGCCCGGTATACCCGTAACCTCAGCTTCTCTGCTTTATAGCAAGAGAGTGATGAAAACCTGATGGGACAGTGTGCAGGCTGCGCTTTGAGCCACCGGGGTGCATTTCTGGAATTGGACAAATATTCTGAAGTGGACACCTGGGAAGGGCATGGGCAGCAAGGGGAAATACTGTCAGGAAAAGAAGAGTTTAAAAATACTAAGAAAAATTTCTGACTACAGTTTTAAGAGGTGAAGTGCTGGCACGGATCAGTTTTCCCGAAAAGTAGGAATCGAGCTCAGAGCTGGCTCCTGATCTGCTGCTTGAAGACCTCAAAAGCAGAGCAATTTAGACAGCAACTTCTTCAAGGAGTACAGCTAAAACTACAAGGCCATAAAATTCCAGTCAGACACAGGAAATTCTTGGGGCAATTCAAGAATTTTATGAGTCAGAAGATAAAAATCCCTCTGAATACCTAACTAAACTAATCTAATGAAGTAGTCACCAGGAAAGGAGTGTGATGAATCTGCATGTCAGGAAGGACATATTTAAACAAACAGGAAATTGAATAACCTGAAGCTGTTTTCATTTTTACTCCTTTGTGCCCTGCTTCTATTTTTTTTTTTTTTTTTTTTTTTTTAAGGTGCAAACCGAGTTGATGGCTGCAGAAGCTGTGGGGACTTTTTAGTTTTAGAGGAAGTCTCAATTTAAAAGAAATTAATTATCTGGCTTCCTTTTGAAAAGGTGGTAAGTTGTTTATTTATGATTCATTATTTGCACTATTGTAGATCCTTCAGGGCCAAGTGCAGTTGGCCACTGACTATTGTAAAGGAATGAAGTGAAAATAATTGATGTAAAGTTCATAACCTAGCATTTAGCTTTTTCTCTGGCAAGCAGAAGTGAAATGCTTCCTATCAGATATTTTACCCATGCTAGTAACTAGATGGTTCATTCCCTAAATGATAGCTATACCTAGTCCAGGTTCATATTGGTGCATGATTAGATATTGACATAGAAAAGTTGACAGAAGTTTCCAGAGAGATCCTCATGCCCACAAGGGCCTAAACCTTAGATAAATTAAATTTTAAGACCATCTGTGTGAAATCAGTATTATACAGAATGTTACCTCCCCTGTGTTATGGAGCTATACATTGTCTAGACTCAAAAAATAAGTTTACAATTGAATTGTATTGCATCCCAAATGCCTTTTGTCAGGAGCTTTTTCGGTTTATAACATTTTCATTAAAAATTCTCGCATTTAGGAAATGAAATAAATTTTAGCAAATTGCACTTTGCAACAATCATATTAGAATTCCTAAAATTACAAAGATCTAAACTATTCTCATCATGTTGCTTGTATACTAAAGTTGAGTTTGCATTAAAGCCCTTTTGTTATCTCAGGTTTGCCTCAGCTTCAAGGAAGTAAACCTACAGAGAAGCTGGATTTTTGTGCTTTATTTAATGAGATCTGTGATTTCCAACTTCTTCATTCCAGAAGAGACAATAAGGAAAATTCTCTCTAAACAAGCTTTCCTCCAAAACTGCTCTTGGGTTGACTAGAATGTTTCATTATACAAAGAGTTCATTATATGAAAACAAAAATACTATATTTTTATTTTGTTTTTCCTCTTTCATTTTATATTTCATACTAAAAATTGCAGATAAAAAATTGTGCTGAAATAATTTTGAGACAAAAAATGAAACCTTCTTCCTCAAAAGACAAGCTACTGGTCTCTCAGTATCTTCCACAGTCTGATGTGCTGCCGTAGACAATGTGTTAGGCATAGGTTGAACTGACTGCAAACTGCTTTTGTATAAATTTAGAACATTTCTTAGCTTTCTATCTGAACTGCCTGTCTGGATCCTCCTATTTGGGGTTGATGCTGGACTCCATTTAAAATACTAATTGTTTATATTAAACAGACAAGAGAATGTGTGATGTATTTTAACTGTCAAAAGTGTTGTGAACAGCAGCATCTGGAAGAGGAATGTTTCATTCTCTCCATTACCCCCAAGCCTTTTAGAATCCTGTATCAGCAGCTATATCTTAGTCTTGCAGGCAAAGAAAACAGGGTATGAAGGGGTGGTAGCACTGCAAAGCTTATTCTACAGGGGAATAAACCCAAGAAGCATTCAAAAGCCGTAACATTGTCATTATTATGTGAGAATAGAGAATCACGAAATCTACAACAGTATTGATGCATTTGTGAAAGCTGTGCACATTTCTGTGTGGAACAGTTCACATATTATGGCTGGTTTACTCACACTTAGCTGATGCCAGAGACATCATGCAGGTAGTGGTGGGAGATAACCACTCGAACTATTCGCTAAGTGATACTCCTAAAACAGTACTCTTAAGTCTTCTGGACATGGGTCAACAGCTTGTGAGAAATAAAAGGTTTCCGCCCCTGCACAGTTTATTCTGACAGGGCACCTCAGACATGCTCGGGACAGCTCCCCCACCATAACTGTTGCAGCACAAGCTGGGACCAGAGGATCCCAAAACAATCATACGAGTTGTTACTCAAGAGAGATTAATAAAGGCCTTGCTAAGTATCAAGTTATTTTTAACATTTATAAAAACTTCAAATTTTCAAAATCAGCAAATTAGCTTCACATGGAAAAATGATCCTTCTAGTGTCTGAAAACATTAGGTAAATAGATGCAGGAACTTGTGCAAACTGCTGCAGTGCAGGTTTTCTTGGTTTTCTAGGCCTGACTTCTGCTATGTGGTTTGGGATCCTTTTCTTTTTTTTTAATGTCACATTTACAGAATGGATTTGGCATGCTCGGGAAAGTAACACTGCCTTTGTTCATCCCATCAGTCTTTCACTTGTCCAATTGCCACGGCTGTATTAGTAGGAAAAATAGACCTAACGAGGTGTAAAATAATGCTCTACATTCAAAATCAGCTCAAAAACTGTAGCTCATTTCACTTTAATATTTACTCCAAAAGTAAACTGCTGAAACCTTGCATAAATACTGCCAAATGAGTTTGCAAGGTATTCTAAACTTACTGAAGTAAAGTCGATTAACACCTTATACATGCAGTTGTTTATTTGGTTCCCTACTATCAAAACTTCTGCCAGGAGAACTCTACTATGAAGAAATAGAGGAGATACTTGTAGAGCAGGCTTGACTGGAAGAATTCTTAACAAAACAGCAGTTAGGCAGCAGAAACATCATCCACACCAAGACAGTAAGCAAAAATAGCTAAGTTGAAAAAGTGGCTGGAGGTAGAGATTTTAATTTGACTTAATGTTTTTTAACATACACCCTTATGTGTACCACTTCTCATTGTCAGCCTTTCCACTTTGTTTCTTCTATTAATTTTATTTTTCTTACACTACTTTCTTTCCTTTTTAAATTAAAAAAGGCAGCAAACTTGGTGTTTGTGTTTCCTCTCTAGTAGTGTGTGCTTGGGAATTTGAAGTCAAGGAACTGTAGCCTTGATTTGCCCTTGGAAGGAGCTGTACAGAGACTTTGGTTAAGTTTGAGAGATGAGTTTGTGGTTCCTTCTTAAAGGAAAGTTGTACAAACATTCTCACCAGAGAAGGCAAAATACAAAATCTTGACAAGGGCTCAGTAGGAAATCTTCCATTCAAATACGCTGATTTTTAAACAAAAGGAACATGAAACGCTTACTTGCTGGAAACAAACTTTGTCACAGGGGTGTCTTTCACCAAAGAGGCACTCAATGCAGAACAGTCAGTGACCTGCTACTCAGGAGATGCATGGGAAGCTTCTGTTCTAAACAGCTTTGAACATTCCGTGTTCAAAGTGGAGAAGCTTTACAGGACAGACTTAGGTGTCCTAGGATGGCTGAAACAATCTATCAGCTTCTTTGCCTTCTCTTTTCCCTGCCCTCAGTTGTCTTAGTTCTGCGGCTTCCTCACTGCTCACCAGCTCAGGTGTTTATCTGTTTGTGGGGAGAAAGTTTAATTCACTAAACCAGAAGAAGATTATTCAATTTTTTAGTTTTTTTTTTCTTGGCTAACAAGCTCAATCAGTTAACTAAGAAGTTAAACAAGCATTGGAGGCAACATGAGGTGGAAGGTGAGAAAACAGGGCAAGGAGTGCAAGGATGACTTACTGTGATATCCCAGACTGATAAAAACTCTACTGTTAGAATAAACTAAACCTCTGAACTCAGCTTTGACACTACATCTGTGCACTAGTATCACAGAAACTTGATTATAAACTGACCACACAAGCAACAGATTTGACTAGAAGGCTGCTTGAGGTCAGTGCCTTTATAATTCAAATAAGCCTGTAATCCTTCAGTTCCAAAGATTTCCTCTGTCTCAGCATTACAAAAGGCAAGGTATGTGAATTTAGAACTTAAATTACCTGGGCTATATCTTTTCACAGTGAGCAGGTAGCAGAGGATGCACTTTTCTGGAAAAGGACTGAAACACACTATACTTTTAATTCCCTGAGCATGGTGTGAGGTCTTACAAAAACGGATAAGAAAAACTCAAAAGCAACAGTATGTCATTTCCCAACCCTTAGGTATAATAACAAAGTTTAACCTTTGACACCAAGATACTCCAGTACTGATCCAACCTTATTCAACAAACTCAGACTTTTAAAAAAATACTTCATAACATCCCACAAGTACCATCTCTGTTTACTTAAGTTCTGAGTGGTCAAAGGGGATTTAGCAGCATTTCAACAGTGGAAGTTACAGGGACAGGGAAGGACTGGAATTCCAGAGGTTACTGGGTCTTCCCTCTGTACCTTTCACTCTACATGAGATTGCAACCAAAATAATACACATTCTGGCTTCAGGGCCCTCCTAGCCTTAGGAAAAAATGCCTGCTTTAAGTTACCTAGAAAGGACTGTTTGAAGCCCAAACCTCCACTGTAATGTAAAGGGTGTCTAGCACCCTGATTGGTTTGCAGTCCCACCAAAAACTTTTTATGCACTCTGTACCTTCTTCCCAGTTCCCCAGGAAAGTGAGGCATACTCATGGTTTTAAATGCTCATGCTGTAATTGCATCACTTCAAGTGTTCTTAATACAGGATTCTTTCCTGTAAAGAAACTAAAGAGCTAAAATACTGTCTGAATTGCTGCAGGAAGAGAACGGAGCCAACAGCACTGCTAGTGCTAGTGAGAGATGACTTGGTTCCCATGCCACAAGCAACACCCCATAAAGCAGCTCACTGAACACCCAAACAAGCCTTGAAGCTTCTGGCTTTAGAACAAGAACTAGAGGACCTGAAGACTTCTGACCCATGTTCCAAAACAGACCTTATAAACGTACTTCCCTCCCCTGCAGGCAGCTTAATGACCTGTATAGGCCATATCTGACATCAGCTTCAGAGCCTCACTTTCACCCTGATTAAAACTTTTTGGGATGAAACAAGATAGTGCTTCATTTGCACAAGACACCATCCCATTGCTGTATTTTTCAGGGAGGAGGTGGAGTAAGGAGGAGGCGAGGCCTCCGTATCAAAACTTCCAATGTTCAACCTTTATTTTTCAGTGTTCAGCAGTACTATCACTAGGTGTAGTATTTGTTTCACTCTGCTACTCTTAACACATTTTGTAATCTACACCCTAAGAAATAATAAGTGTAAAATATTTGCATAACTATGAATTGTTTTCTAGAAAGGCCTGAAACAAAGTGATCACCCTTTGGAGAGCTGTTTGTGCAATGACTGATCATCTCTATTGTTGGCATCCCCAGGGGTCACAGAGGGGTACAATTGCATTGTACCAGGGCAGAACAGAAAAGAAAGGCTGTCACAGCCAGATGATTGCAAAATCTAGGAGACCAACCTGTAGGTGCTAGTTATTAAGCATCCAATTAAATTGGGCCTGAGTTTTAAGTTGATGGCAGGTTTGGGAATTTGGTTTTAGTTTCTTTCTACATAATAATAGTGCCTTAAACCAGAGTCTCCAGTGTCTCAAAAACTTTCTGAAAAATTCTTAAATTTTGCAAAAAAATTTGACAGGAAAAGTTAAGAGACTCTGCATAAAAATCAAACCGCTCAACTGTTTTCTACTCTTCATTTTGCAAGCATATAGTGCAAGTCTTTGTTTCAAATGTTTCCTTTCCAATATCACTGTATGTTAAATATCTGAGTGGTACATACCCTGCCCCAGTTCAATACATAGAAAAAAACCAAAATCTTTTTCTTCAGCTTCCCAGCTTAAACTTGGCTGGCTACAGAAGCCCCCAACCTTGTTTGCAATACACAAGTTTAGCCCTCAAAAAATCTCTAGTTCTGGCTAACCCACCCTCTGAGACTAACCTTAGCATCCTCTGTTTGAACATTTTACCTCTTTCTACAGTAAGAATATATAGCAAGGACTTTGCATCCATCTGAATATGTAAATTGGGTGAGCAGGACAAGCATTAATTTTATATGTAGCTTTGTTCTAGCATATCTTTTTATTCTCCCTGTGTTTAACGATCTACTTCCCTGCGTTCATCCCATGCAACTATTTTTCTTATTTTTTTCTTCACTGATCTTTATTAGATCATTTAAATATTTGCATAAGCTTCAGTTGGTATCAGTTTGTTTCCTGTGAGGGTGACATTCTTCACTCTTGCTTTGAATCTTTTTAAAATACCTGATACCACTGCGGCAACTTTAATTCCCCATCATTCATTAGTTCTGAAACAGACCTACACAAATAAACCATATCATTGAACTAATGAGATTTGGGTGGTAAGTTTCTGTAAATACAGCCTGAATTAAAGGTAGAGTGTCTGCATAACTTAGATAATCTTATTTACACTGCAGTGAAGATGACACTGCATGCCCTTCATCTATTAATCTTCATTAATTCAATGAACACTCTGCCTTATTCTTTCAGCTTCCTTAACAGAGCTTTTTTTTTTATTATGTTATTAAATTTGAAGTAACACAGTCCCATCCAAATGTTAAAGCACAACTTCAGGCTGTAACACATATGATTACTAAGGCATTTTCATGTTACTGTCCATCTCCATCTGTGTGAGGTTTAACCCTGGCACTAGACAAGACAGTTATGAAAACTAAAAAAAAACATGCAGGAATTATTGGCAGAGAAGCGAAAGAAATATATTGTTAGTGCTTGTACAAATTAAGAGAAACTCATTAAAGCTCAGTCATTTTGTGGGTAAGTAGAAACATTCCTGGAGGCAAAGTGCCAGGAGAACTCCCATGAATTTGAGCTTCTGAAGTTTTCCAATAACCGTTTTTGCTGTGGGAAGGAGGGTAGAGGGTGCAAGGACAGTTTCTGTACGGTCCATCCCTGTCTTGATCATCTTAAGGCCATGGGGATTTGGATGAAGGTGGGTGTCCTCACTCCCACCCAAATACAGTCAGGCTGCCTTGCCATTCTGGGTGTCATGCCAACAGGCACCCATGTAAGTGATGACATAGGTCCCAAACTTGGACTTGTCCATAGTCTTCACAGGAAGTGGGGAGGTGGTCAGGTATCCTCTCCCTCCTCCTAGAAACAGGAACCCAGGAAGGGGCATGTCCCAACAGACAGTCTAACTGGAGTGTTACATGTCCTGGCCAGGAGTATGTCCTTTGGGAAGAGATTTCCTGATGTGAGAAAGCAAGTGGAACATGAAAACTTATATTCATGTATCATTAAATAACTTTCACAGAGACTAGAGCAAGGGAATTAAGATTAGAGTTCTGCTATGTATATTTCTTTGCTTTTTTAGGAGCGAGGCTTACTTTTTGTATGGTCTATACTGTGATGCCTAGAATCAAAGGAGTGAAACCAGCTGCTGGCATAGATTTCAGCATTGTGCTGAGCTTCAACAGCAAAATACTGCCTTGTTTAACCATACTGCCACAACTATACAGGTACAGGTACGTCTGAGATATGTTGTCATTGTGGGGCCAGGGAAGAGTAACACACACAGATAGTAAAGAAAATAGAATGATTTAAAAAGACAGCTCATGTCATTCTCTTCTCCACCAGTTAACAAGTTGATGACCAATGCAAATTCAGTTTGCCACAGTCTTAATACTATCTGGATTGTATATTTGATTTTATATATATCATTACCTGAAGTACAGTTCTGACAGTAGTCTTTCAATCTGGTTTTTCTTAATATACTGGAAAGCAGGGAGTGCTTTCATTCCAGTGAAACACTGTATCTTTCTTTCTTGCATTTTAAAGTCGTTTCAAGAACCCTGATGCTCTTAACACAGTACTCTATGCAGCAGATTTTTTTATTCACAAGCCCATTTTTATGTCACTCTTCAATCTAAATATGTCTTAATTGGTTTCCAGATATTCTGTCGGTGCTGAGCACTGACATTTCAAATTCCACTCCTGTTTGCTTCAGTATTCCTGCAACTCCATTTAAATCCCTTCTAGTGCGTGTGACAGAAAAAAAAAATCACTGACTGAAGGGGAGATAATAGTATGGTAATGAGTGTATGAGTATTTCCAAAATCCATAAATCTTAAGGTAAACACTTTTAAAATGAGGATATAAACATGGGAATTCTGTTCTCATGACCACCTCTGTGAAAAGTAAGAGGCAAAACCAGAATGCTTCTAGTTTTAAATTTAATTTTTCAAAAATACACCCTTCAGTTTTCGTATCTGCATTTATTATGTCAGCCTTCCTTAGTGTGGTTAGGGCAGTTAACAGAATAAAAGACTTCGACTTTCTAAAAGTTTCTCAATAGTGACTTAAAATCAGCAAAATCTCCACCTATTTAGCTTTTCAAAAATGTCACTTGCTTTCTGAAACATGCCAAAGACAAGTTTAATATTTGGGCCCTAACAGAAGCTAGATTGAATATGATACATTTTTTATTCACTCATATTTTCCTTAGGCCATATCTGAGTTACATATTTTTCTTCCTGCCTATGAACAGATGAACACTGATGAATGATCAATTTGCAAAACATGTTTTATCAGCTTTTCCACATCTGACAATTCTTACTCATAATTCAAGAAAAAGTGATAAAAATGCAGCAGTTCTCTGAGGTAATGATTACTGGGGACACTTAAGCAGATTTGGGGTTGTTTAGGAAAGGTAAGATTTAAATAGGGAAATGAAAATGCATACTAAGAGAAACAGAACTAAAATAATCACAGCAAAACTCATCTTTCTCATGAATAAACTCCACAAAAGCTCTATGTACAATAGGTTTATTGACCTATAGGTAGGGTGAAGCAGAAGAACTTGGGAGCAGTTGTGTAGTTCTTCTCTTAAATTTACGAATTTTGTCTGACTAAGCCTCCACAGCATCAACCATACAAAATTACTCGAGATCCCATCCACTCATCCCCAGCTCTTGGTACATCCATTCCAGTGATAATCTATTCCAACTTTAACCATCAAAGTTATGTTCCTAACTCTAAAATTGATGGGCACTCAAAAGGGTGATTCAGTATACTATTTAAACAGACTTCTCCAGCAGAAGGGATGAACTCATCTGAGGATGTTAATCTCTTCCAACTGACTCAAGATGAAGCTCAGAGGTTGAGGTAGATAGTCATAGTTAGTTAAGATGATCCCACTCCCCCAACATAGCAATAGCTTTAGTAAAATATCCCTCCAAATGAAATCCTACTTTCTCCACAGACACACAGGGATTGTGTGAAAGCCAGACACTGACAAAACCTGAAAGGAATATTATGCAAATAATGAAAGCACCTCCATTCCAACAGATAGTATGGAAAAGATTAGTGCTAAATTAGGTGCTTCGGTTTTATTCACAAAAGTCAAACACTGTGAATAAAGATTCTGTGATCTCAATAGGCACAGTGTTTGGCTTGGAGTAAAAAGTCTAAGATCGTTCAGATGCCTGGATCATGGCTGATGGAAAGGTTGGGACCACTTTGTAGAGAACAGTAAGTGGGCAAGGCAACAATATAAAAAACAATAAATAGTAATTCACCCCCCAGTGGAAAGCAAGATTGCTAAGACTCCTGATCAGTCAGACAGGGCTACAGTTCTTTCACAACTGCTTTCAGGCCTTGTAACCAAATTCACTGTTGGCTGGCATCACCTGATTGTGATGCCCGTACTCACATAAAACACAGTGCAAATTGTGTCTTACTTAAACTGGCAGCATTAGACCTCATTGGTGTTTTGACTTAGGACTTAATTCTAAGCAGATGGCTGCTCACATGTACAGTGGCAGTTGCACTGGCATGACACAAACTTGTCTAGCATTACATCTTAAAGGCTGTGGTTGTCACTAAATTAAGTCAATAAAAGACAAGTTAATTTTCTTTGCTTCATACTCAGATCAACACTAAAGATTGTGATGGTGATTGCTGAACATTACAGTTTGATTAAAAGCAGCTTGCATTTTTCCCTTTACTTTTAGTACTACAAAACCTGAAATCAGTTTTGATTAGAGACTAAAATGTGAAATAGCAAAAGCTAACAGATCTTTCATATGGCTTCTTAATGGTCATAAATTTACAGCACTACATCAATGAAAGAAAAACATTAAATATTTTAATCTTTATTGAATCTTCTGTCTTTAATAATTATCACATAGCTAGTTTGTACAGTCTCATTTTCTTTCAAATAACAGATTTATTCTGGTTTCAAGTAATACTGTGTATCATTCTCATCATCTTGTACTAACAAAATGTTCTTTTTTACCTCTAACAAATCCAGAGGGAATAAATAAAAATATCTTGCATCTCTCTCTTATTCAAATTCATAACCCCATAAACCATGCTAATCAAAACAGAAGATGCGCTATTTTGGACAACACGCATGCAGCCACAAAAGATACTGTGCTTAATGAAATGTTGCCTAAAACTGAAACAGGAAAATGCACTTTATGGCAGTGAGAAAATAAGGAGAACAAGAGGGACACATTTACAATAACGATCCCGTCCTGTTAAATTCATCAAGGCACACAGGCAAAAGATACCCCCATAGTCCTCTGCCTGGTGTGTGGCAGCAGCCTACCCCACAGATAAGCTGTTGAAGTCCAAAGAGTACCTGAAGCATAGTGTGTGGGGGCTCCAGTGGGACACCCACTGAATGCCATGGTCTCTCCCCCTCCTCTTTTCCAGAGGCTGACGAGGCTGGCAGTGTGGTGGTTGTCCCAATGGATTTACACAGCTCTAGATTTCCTTTGAGCTCAGTTCTGGTCACAGCAGTGCCAAACACCTCCAGATAGTCACCAGTGTAATGATGCCAAGCTTTACAAGTGATACAAGAGCAGGCGATAATCAGCACATAGTTCCCTGGGATGTACCAGTGAGATGTCCCAGCTATCTAATACTCCAAGCCACATCACAGCATGGCCCTGAAACACTGACCAGATGGTTCAGTTTGCATCTGACTAAATGCTCGTCTTGCTGCTGAACAAATATATCAGGCCATACTCCCCACCCACTGCATGCCCAACAATCTGCATGAAGAGTTGTTAATGCCAAGAACAAAATAGCACTGACAAGTAATAACAAGGCAATCTGAACTTATGTTGTTTTTGCAGTAACTGTCTCCCACCATCTCTCTGTGCCAGCTCATACACCTTTTCAAGCATCCAAGCTGGTGGTGGCCAGGGAGAAGAAAATAATTCCTCTAAGTTGAAAGAGAATCTGAAGAGGTCGTTTACCTCATCCAAAAAGCTCTGGATCATCCCTGTTCTTAAGTATCTCAGTTTATTTTGATACTTTTCCCTCTTAAAGATTCTGCAAGATCTTTTAAATAAAGTACTCTGATTATAGGGTCACTGTTGAACTTGCCAACATGCTTTTGTTAAGAATACCACTTCTCCCTGTTCCTGAAACTACTTAGCCTTCCTAAGAAGAAATTAAGAACTGCTCTAACACAACCTGGGTGGAAAAGCTGAACATTAAAATGTAGGAACTTATTTCTTAATCTGTATTTTAATCTTTGATGGGTTAGATCAATGGATGTTTTTACTAAGTACCTTTGCTTTGTCTACCTAAGGTTTCAGGCAAATTACATTTCTTTTGTGCTTCCCTGGTAGCAAAGGTCAGTAAAAGTTACTGACTTTCAAAATGCGTTTTGGTTTTCGTTTCTCTCTTACTTGGGAAGAGGGTTCCTTATGCTCTTAATAGTTGTGCTGATGACTTTCATACAATGGGATTGATGACAGGCTAGGGAAAATCAGGCCAGATACTGATGCCTTAAGTTTTAGCTTTCATATTTTCCAGATTCTGTACTGCATTAGTATATAACACTGAACTTCATATAAAGTGTTAGCAAGTTCTCTTCACGGTTTAGTTAGGCAAAATAATCCTTTTCCAGCCTGAGAAACCAAGGACACTGCTACTGCTTCAGGCCCAAAAAACATAAACAACAGTGAATTGAGGAGAGCAATCTGGGAGGATGGGACTTAATAACCTCAAACTGTAATTGGACAATTAGCCCAAGTATGTAAATGGACCAATACTTATAAAAGTGAAAACGTGTGATACATCATGCATCTTGGGTGTAGGCTCGGCTGAGCTCTTGTACTGCCCAAGTTATATCTTTTGAAGGCCTTTTAAGTAAATATCTACTTTATTCCTTTAACTCTGTCTTGCTTCTGTTCTTGGTAGCCTCTCAAGGCATCAATACAGAGAGTTTGGAAAGCCTATTGCAGAACATCTGGAAGTGTAACCAAGAGGAATTTGTGAGAGGAAAACATCTGATCACCTCCAACCTTGTAATTCTGTTCATCTGTTCTCTAGCACCTGTGCTGAATCATGTAGCCTTGCAAGTTAATACATTGTAGTGGTGACATTAAAGGAAAGATACCAGTAAACACAAGAGGTGAGAAAGGAAAGGATGGGAACCTTGATGGTGATATAGGGGCGGCATGTTGTCCAATGGTGAAGATGTGGGGACACACTCATTCTGGTGGAAAATGTAATGTGCGGAGAGGAGAAATGTCCTTCAGAGTCACTGGCTGACATTGTGAATCCAGACAAGGCAGGCAAAAGAAATTCCAGGAACTTCTGGGGGCTCCTTGACTTGCTTTGTATTTGATTGCTGGGGTAGCAGGAATTCAATGAAAGGTCATGTGTAGCTGTCCCTCAGGACAGCCTCTAGGTGCATGGGCAGCTATTATAGCTTAATTCCTCATACTAACTGGAGTGTTTCCAAAGTATTGACACGATCACATACATTATCTTTACATTTCATTTGAAATATAGAAGCAAGGGACAGAAGAACAGGTTTGGGAGTTACGTCTCTTTTTTTGAGAGAAGTGTAAAGCTGGCACAGCAGATGATGGACACAGCTGAAGGCACTGTGTGTCCTTGGGCACTCTTTCTTCAGTGCACAGATGTTTCTATAACATGGTGCTTCCCTGACTGTCTCTTCTGTATCCTGAATCCTACATTCCATAGTCTAAGCTGCAGATACACAAAAAAAGACTCCATTGGAGTCCTTGCATATTGCCCATGAATTTGTCCTTCTTTTCTAACACAGCACAAAACTGATTTTTTTTTTGCCTGTGATTTCACTGTGAACACTCTAACTTGAACGCAATAAGCATTTTAGACACTAACACAATATTGGCAATAAGAACAAAATTGTTTCACCTGTGGTTTTTTGCAGTTTACTTTGTTCTCTAACAAATTGTGAGGAAAAAAAAGTATTTTTCCTACAACATTTTTTGCTTTCAAGTACTTTGTTGGAAAAAAATCTATTTTAAGTACTAGTAGAATTCATCATATTATGACAGGAAAGCAAAATTGTTTCATTTAAATGATCTTCTAACAGCGTGAAGCTAACCCCATGGTCTCTGAGACAGAAATTCTGCCAGCTATAGACTTATAAAGAGTCGGCAGAGAAAAAGAAGTTTCTCAGATGGAACTGTTAGTCATGATATGAAAAATGTGTGTCCCCTACAGATGTTATAGTTATTTGTATGATAAATCCTGATCATCACTGTAGGAATTTTGCAGCCTTCTTTTAAGTTAATGCTCAAGTTCCAATTAATCTTCTCTTGACAATGTTTGTCTAATATTTCAATGTTGAACAACATTTCCAGGGTTACATTTGCAGTGAGCCTACTGGGTACTTTAAAAGCTGTATTTCTGACTTTGTACTTGCTTCAGAAAGACTTCTTTTAATTCTTCAATGCTTCACAAATATTTCTAGGAAAGACAAGTATAATAAGCATTGATAAATGTTTATTAAGGACACATCTAGACTTGCAAGTTAACTGGAATTAACACTGGGGTTAATTTAGAGCAAGCAATAGTTATGGAACAGCTCCCTGGGAAAAAAAACCATGTATTCTATAATAAAATTACCTCATTCTCACGTGCAACACTTGAACTGTTTTGAGTAACATAAGATAAATGAGAACAAAGCATGTTTGTTCCAGTTTGTGGAATCATTACTTTACTTAGGAATGACAGTCTAGGGAATTCAAAATGAAATGAGGTATGTGAAAATACCTTTAGGAGTCTCCAAGAAACTTGAGGTTGCATAAATACAGACTCAGATGCCAGCAGCCCTTTTTAAACCAACACTGCATTGACACTTTTCAAAGGTCTGTGTAATGCAGAACATGGTGCTACATAGGGCACTGCACCCACACACATAAAGAAGGGTATTTTTTACAAGGATGCCATTGCCAATGCACATTGAGTGAACAGGATGCATTCACTCAGCAGGAGGTCTGGGATTATTGTCTGATTTGGGAAAGTTATAGCAAATTCTTTGGTAGGGAAACAATACCAGTGATCTTTTATTTGGGTGGTAGATGTTGAGTTGATGTTGCCAGTATCTTCACTTCTCTGCTCTTACATATTGGGAACAAAAGAGAAACTTAAGAGTCTCTGTGCCATCTGATTGTCATGAACAGCTTCTTGATGGAAGAAATGAGTGCTCTCCTTTTAAGGAGGAGGCAGCTGTACCTCTCACAATGATAAGGGGGTTTTCAGCCTTGGTGTTGCTTGGTTTTAACCATTGGTTGTTAGTCGAAACCCGTTCTGAAAGACACAGCATGGATGAGACCAAGGCATTAAACCTTAGTAATTCTCGGTTCCAAGTACAGCATTTGGGGCAAAGATTAAAATGGGACCAGGACACCAGGGCAGAAAGGCCTGGTGACATGTACTGAGCAGGCCCACAGTTGCAACAGTGACAAATTTTTATCCGCTACCTTAGGAAAAACCGTGCCCCTTCTTTTGCTGCCAAGGGAGTGGCAGGCAGAATGGCATACCTAGCAGGAGAACTGCTTCAAAAGAAAGTCAGAAAACTACTTGTAGCTTAAGCCACCAAGCAAACTGAAGCTCTGCAGAAAGAATTTTCCCTTCAACAGAAAAGCAGATGCATCATTCTACTCCACACTCGAGTTTTGGTGACTGCACTAAAATAAAGGAGGTAATGGCAGAAAATGTGTCAAGCTATCCCCCATGCAATCCCTCTGTTTTGTCAAGATCAAAAAAATCAATCTTAGCATAGAGTTTAATCCAAGAAATATTTAAAGCAAGTAACTTCAAACTCACAGACTAAAATCATAATAGAAGCAAGATGACACAACTATACAAGAAATAGGCACTGGCTGTTTAAATGCTTCCTGCTGTAGATTTCACTCCCATATAGTTCCAAAGATAAAATCTAATGCGGAAAGAAAAAGCAGCGTAATGCCTCATATTTCAAACCCAAATCATGCTGTAACTGGGATAAAAGGAAAGGTGCTATTCCATAAACACCTGATTAATATATATTGTAAAATTCTTAACATTATAAGCAATTATAATCACTGCATTAAGCAAACTATATAGAAGATAACATTGGCCTAAAACCAAAATTGCCATAATAATATCAGGTTTCCTGTTTTAAACAATCTTTTTCATCTTAGCAAAAAATGTATTTTGAATTACCTTTTCAGGCAATGTACATTTTGCCTAGCTTCAGGACACATATATAAAAATAATTTATTATTATTTAATGAACACTTAGGAATAGTTAACTGAATAAGTAACAGTCTGGTGTTAGAATATCTGTTTTTTCCTCCTACTGCTCCCCTGTTTGCTGTCCTGTTTTTTTTGTCTTGTTAGATACACATTAACCTATTAGTCTGACCTTCACTTCCTTCCCAATCCCTCCAACACATTACAATTCTTTAAAAAGACATCTTGTGAGAGACTGCCTTTTGGTAATCCTCCTCAGCTGAGCTTTACAGACTGGTCTGGGATGCATTGTGCACCTGCATCTGACATGAAAATTTGATGACAAATCATCTGTTTCCTGACAGATAGGCTGCACTGACTTCAAATTCCCATGAAATGTTTTTGTCCACCAGGAAGAAAAACATTCTCCTCTATTGTGATCTACAGTGATCATTTTCAAACTTCAATCCTCCCTTTGTTTTAGTCTGCATTATCATTTATTTGTATTATCATTTTCCTGGGTCAATTAAGCCTGTTTCAAGATACATCTTCCCAATCATCTTTTGGGAAAATGTAAAGAGACCGGAACTAATGAAAGGAATGAAAGCAAATGTTTCACAGTAACAATGTTGTTTTCAGAGGGTGAGAAATGAAGATCCTTTTTAAGGCTGACCTACCCCAGTTTGTTTAAAACTAAACTGAACTTGAACTGATAAACTACTCTTTTGAGATTAACCTGAATAGTGTATATTCAGTAAAACACTGTAAATGTAAACATACCTGAATTGGAGTCAAACTTTGTTTCTGACCTGAAAAAGAAAATAAAAAGATCGTAAGTTACAAGAACTGCTTTATGCCATAAAAGCCATTTGTCAGACCAAACCCTCCTGCAAATACCATCTTTAACCAGACTGTCTAACTCATACATTTAATGCATTCAAAGACATTTGAACCCAAAAAATAACCATTATCTTTAATATTTTACTGTTTTCTATGCTGTAGAGTTATAAAGAAGATATTTTAAAAGACAAATGACAAATTAAGAAAATAAAATATAAATTTAAACCAGGATTAAATTATATACTGTGAATCAAGCATACACTTATTTGTATGACATTTTCATTTTTGAAAAGTCACTAAGAGGATTTAATTCATTTATGAATGTTTCCAATCTATTTTTGAAGCAGATACCGTTTCATTGATGTCATATGTATTGTATCCAATGATCTGTACTTAATTGTGCAACATCCTAGGAGGTTTTTGTTTGTGTGTGTCTTCAGTTTACTCACTCTGCACAGGAGTAAGTGGTTTGATTTTCTTAAAAGAGGAAAGTGGAGGGTGGGAGAGAGGAAGGGAGCCAGACCTAAATTTTAACTTGTTTTAAAGTCTTTGCAAAAAGACAATGATGTGTGGATTATGCACCATTAGCTTTGGTCGTGCACTGCCGATTTTTCGGCACTAACAAGTAGTGTTTTCTTCTAAGGGCTTAGCACTTAGCAAATGAACCCTATAACCTGTATATTTAATAAAAGGAAGAAAAAATTAGCCCTTGTGGGAACATCATGTTTCAGATATCGGTTAATAATACTTGTAAATGTAGAAGCCTTTGAAGGTCTCAATTCAACTGTGGGAAAACTTAAGTTGGGTAATTACTCAAGATGCTGCTGATATGCTGTCAAGCAGAATTAACCCTATGACTAGGGCTATCTACACAATCTGCTACAAGACAGCATTGTCTATATTGAGCTCTCAAACCAATTAACAGGCATGTTCCAATCAGATTTATATCGCCCACTAACAATCAGTTGTACACATGGTCATGGCTGTCACAGCAGGACACAAGGTCTGACCAGCAGGAGACCTGTTAAAGCATGTTACGTTGGCAGCAAAATGCATTTCCCCAGAAATTCTAAGGAGGAAATAGAATGTTGGATCCTTTTACATCACATCAAGGAAAGGATGTATTTTAGGAAGTTACAGTCCTTCTTTTTTCAGAAACAAATTACTGAAGCTCAATAACTAATTGTAGATTTATTTTCAACTTTTATAAGCTTGTACATGCCCTTGCATGTAGAAGTCTTTTACATGCACTCTGCATTTTTATATAACCCACATTGTAATTGTTTACCAAATATCTATGCTACATCAAATAAAGATAAAATCAATCATAATTAAAAAAATTAACAGGTTCACATTATTAAAGCAATCAGAAAGGAAACAACTCTCTTCTCCCATCCTGCTCATTCTGCACCTTCCTCCAGTGCTCACAATATTTTGTCTTAAATATAACTCTCAGGAGATGAAAAGGTAGAAGGGCAAAGACACATCTTCATAATTAATATTTTTAAAGTACCACCAAAAGCACTGAACAAAGAAAGCATGTTGCTGACATGCCTTCACAAGTATCAGCACTAGTGACTTATCTGCCCAGGACACCAGCCCATGCTTAATTTAGTAGTATAACTCAATTGATATTTGCACCAGCAGGATGAAGTCCCCACCCTGTGAAACGTGGTACCCTGGGGGAAATTCCACTGAGTTACAATTAAAGCCACTTAGTCACTGTTTTATTTACAATATTCCCCTCAAGCTGCTGTATACCTGCCTAAGCTATTTTCTCTCTTTCTCATCACTGTATCAGCAACACCTCACATAGACACAATATACAAATCTTACTCTCAGCATCTGTTTATCTGCACGATCAACTCCTTGTTGCCTCAATTCTGGATACTCCCTATCAGTTGGTCAAAAAGAACTCTTGCTTCTCAGCCTGGACGGCTTGTTACAGACACATGCACTGCAACTTGTGACTTCAGCAAACTGGTCCAGGGGCCAAGGTGGCAGAGCACACACGGGGAGGAGGGTTACAAGGGTCACTGGGCACTGTAATGAGTACCAAAGCTCCAAACAGTCATAAATTACTGGACAACACATCAGAAAACTGATATGGGAGTGATAAATCAATCAAACTTTGTCTGGCAACAGTACAATAGCTATGAAAGAAAACACAACATGGGAGGTGGTACTAGGAGCCATCAAGAGCAGGCGGGTCACCTATGTTATGGTCACCCTTTCCCCTTGGGAAAATGATGTAAAATTTAGGACACGGTATTACAGAAACTGTTAGAGATCTCAGTAAGGCACAGAAAAAGTGGAGGAAAATAATGAATCATCTTTGGCACTGTAAATAAGCAACAAGTGGCATATGTGAGAGAAGCACTCTGCTAGAACAGAGTCACCTTGGCTACTTGAAGGAATGACAAAGCTTAGAGCAATTTTAATGGAAGCAGCATTTTCTTCTTCTTCCAGGATTTATATTTGCTACTCAAGAGAATTTTAGGCAAATGTGTCAGAAACTAATTGCACTTGGTTGTTAAAAATGCTCAACTAAAATATGGTCATTATATAGGATAAAATTAAATACTGAAAGTACATTCCGAAGGGATGTTCTGCTACACACAAAAATACTCACTTTGACTCCTTTATAATTTTAAAACTACGTTAACTGGAAGGAAAAAACTCCTCAGTACATTGTTATCATAGTACATACTCTGATACTAAGCATCCTACCAGACAAGATGCATCTTACAGAGCCAGTTCCTGACTGTACAAATTGTCTTTTATCATTTATCACAAGAGTGGAACACCACATGCCACTCTCCCACCCTCAAATTAACAGATCATAGCTTTCTGAATATTTTCTCTACTTCTGTCTCTTATATAGGAGTATTTTGAAAGCCAGGTAATCATTCATAAGTATCTTCAGAAAGGAGTCTATATGCTTAAAGGGAACAAGAGGGTATTTATAAAGTGCTTTTCATTTCCAACTTTGATACGGCTCAAATACACACAACACATGACAATACAATTGTCAAGTAGGCTCAGCTGGCAACACACCATATACAAGGAAATAGTGAGCTACTGGAAAGATTTAGCTAAGCACAAGCTGTGGCAATACTTGTAGAGATCCCAGGAATAATTAAGTCAAACACAAACAATAGAATATATGATGGTCATTTTTTCTGTATTGCAAAGAGGTGCAGGGTTTCAACATGTTTCTTTTAAAAGACATCATATACCAGCTCTTCAGACTGCCAAGTACTAAGAAAGAGAGAGAAATGGAGTAGTGATAATCGTCATGTAGTCTGAATTTTAAATACTGCCTTCCTAAGTATGACTAAACTGCAGTTGTTCAGTGCCACATATCACAGTGTCAACAGACACACTACAGCTAAGTTAACATAGATCTGCTGCTTGCCAGGGAAGCAGGCCTTTGTCGAAAGAGAGAGGAAAGAGAACTTACTGCAGAACCTCTGCTGTTGTGTTGCAACTGCCTTTCCTTTTACCTTTCATGATGAAGTATTTAACAGGTTTGTGCAGGTTTTGTTGAGGGAACATGGGGAACAGCCTTTGGAAGCCCCACAACTCTCTCAGAAATTACTCTGCAGTTCTGATCCTCGTATTTTAACATGGAAGAAGTAATTTATTCTTCTTGGCTTTATCAGACCTTTACATTAGCAGTTTATACCAGGCTGTTCCTTCGCAAGACTGTGCTTCAACAGTGCTAAACTGAACACTGGTAGGGGCAGACATTCAGTATACTACTTCTCTGAAAAGGATGTTGATAAAGATCTATTACACTCATAAAGATGATGCATCTTTGGTATATCTTCCTTTTCAAAGAATTTTTTTCCATATTGGCATGGGTAGTTTGCTGAAGAGATGATGGTCTAGCAGGCTCCTGATGCAATTCAAGCCAAACCATGTTCTGGTCCAGGTGACTGAGCAGAATACAATTAATCCTCTCTCTTTTGTGTTTGCCTCCCAGTGGTACAGAAAATATCTAGCTGCAGTATTAGTGTTCCTGCTACAGCATTGCTAGCAAGCTAAAGAAGTCCAGCACAGTAATTCTCAGTTGTGAATGTAACCCTGGACACGGCATTGGTCCTTATCACACTGATGAGAACCCTAGAGAGGACCTAGGTAAATCACAGGGGAGGCTCAGGCCAGAGACCATTCCCCAAAAGCAGAATGAACCAGGCCACTCTGTTTCAGAGTAAAGGAATTGATGCTAAAAACACAAAGCCATGTCTTCTCATTTGCCTTTAGGGTCAAAGAAGAGACTTTTATTTTTAAGTATAGACATAGCCCTTCTGAAAATGCAAACCATTACCTGGAAAGCAGTCATAATGGTAATACTCCTGAGGTTCTGAAAAGTCAAGCTTCCAGAAAGAAAAATGCAGCAGTATTCCAATGTAAAAATTAAGACCTGATGTAACTACTTAGGAATTTATAAGACCAGCACCATCAGGGTATTTGAGAAGTCCCCAAGCTTTAAGAACCAAGCAGAAAGAGCAAAGCTGGCTTGATGCTGCATTGTGGCCAGGGGACAGATCCTGTGGTGTCTCGGGCAGCAAAACTTCTCAGACATTTTGCAGAGCTGGACATCCCTAATGTCTGTCTCTCTTCAACCCTCATATTGATTCTCTGTTATAATACAATAATATATATATTACTTACAATAATATTATCTGCTATAATCTGGTAATATAGTTGAACTCTTGTTCAGGTGTTCCCTCAAAGACAGCTTGATAATGTTCTCTCTCTTGATTTTCTTATTGCCTTAAGGACTTAATATCTTTGAGGTTTAATAACTACTTCCCTGAAAAACTTGGCTGAAATTGGCAAATAGATTAAGTGATACAGTTTTATTATTATTATTAAAAGATTGACATGGAGTCAGCATTATGCTATACTAGTTCCTTAATAAGCCTGGTTAAAGAAAAAAAAAATCACTATTGACAGATGATGAGATAATTTCTATTCTGCATATTGACAAAAAGCCAAATTTAAAATGAGCATTTTAACATCAGAGAATTATTTAGGTTGGGCAATACCTTTACGATCATTGAGTCCAACCATTAATCAAGCACTGCCAAGTCCATCACTAAACTGTGTTTCTAAGTGCCACATCTACATGTCTTTTAAATATCTCCAGTGATGGTGAAGAGTAGTCTCCGTAAGTTCTGCCTAGAGAGACAGAATGACTTTAATGTGAGAACTATAAGCAGATAAATACAGAAATATGTACCTTCTGCAGTCATAGTCCATAGCAATCCACTCTACCTGATTTTTACTTGAGGTACATAACGTACACATAGTAAAACATAAAGTAGGTTAAAACCAACTGAAAATTACTTCTTCCAAGGAGTGTGACTGATGAACGGTCAATACAAAGCAGTATAAATTTCAAACAAGGGAAAAATATATCTGACTTAAAAGTTTACAAAGAATACATTGTACTTTTACACTGAAAACAGTAATGAAATTCATACTACAATCTATACAAAGATGGTAGAATCAGAATCTATACAAGGATCATTTCCTGTACTCAGGACTGGTGAGGCTGCATCTCCTGTTCAGTTTTGGGCCTCTCACAAGAAGGACATGGAAGTGCTGAAGTGTGTCCAGAGAAGGATAAGGATGGTGGTGAAGGATCTGGAGCACAAAAAGGATGCTCAGGGAAGACCCTATCACTCTCTACAACTACCTGAAAGAAGGATGTAGCCAGGTGAGTGTTGAGCTCTTCTCTTAAGCAACAAGCAACAGAATGAGAGGAAATGGATTCAAGTTGTACCAGAGGAGGTTTAGATTGGACATTAGTAAAATTTCTCCTTGACAAGGAAAGCATTGTCAAGCACTGGAACAGACTGCCCAAGAAAGTGTTTGGGTCACCATGCCAGAAGGTATTTAAAAGATCTGTAGATGTGGCACCTGGAGACATGGTTTACTGGTGGGCTTTGCAGTGCTGGGTTAACAGTTGGACCAAATGATTTTAATAGTCTTTTCCAACCTACACAATTTGTTGATTCCTACACTGGGGTGAACCAACTTACTTCAAACAAATGTTATTAAGTAGAAGCTGCTGGGTTTGACAGTCTTTTAAGGAAACTAAGAGACAGTGAAGACAGATGAAGTTGCTCAAGTAGTTCTCTTGGATCTTACTAGAGAAACCAGGTAATTGATGTTATATGGGCTCTCCTGAACAGATAACCAGTGCTGATTTTTCATATGCCTTCCTCAAAGAATATAAAAATGAGTAAGAAAACTTAAAGACCATTCATTAAGCATGTAGCACTGGTGCAAGGAAATTCCTTGTAGATATCTAGCCTGATGACTGAAATCCTTCCTTATCTTGTGAAGCAAGAGTGGTACTATGTTAACAGTACAATAAACATTGCCCAGCCACTCTTTCATTTTCTCTTGATTGGATGTCTGAGAGATGTTGAGAAGGCCTGACACAGCTCAACAAAAATCAAATGAAAACACAACATGGATAAGCCTGTTGCTATGTCTGCTAGTACGTGTTCAGAAGAGCCAACACCATTACCAAGAATTCCTTCCAGGAAGCAATAAAGGCAGCAGTGGGTGTTTTATGAAGACTTGTTAATTTAGTCTTTGGCCCTAAAAACTGGAAACTGACAAAACAATATTTTATTTTAAAAGGAAGTAATTCTCCCAGGCTTCCCAGTTCCCAACTATACCACATCTTTGTCACAGTCCTGCATATGGTAAAGGACACGACCATGGTTTATTAAATATGGAACGGATTCTCTCCTATGGCAGTAGCACGAGTTGTGGATTTCACTTAGGTCCATTTTAACCTTCTGTTTCCATGGCCGTGCACAGAATGGTATTTTTGCATAATTTATAAGAAAATGCCTTGAAAAATTAGAGTAGGCACAACCTTGCAAATAACAGTTGGCCCTTAGAAAACACTGAGGATTTGGGTGGCATAGGTGGTTCTTTGTGAACTGATACAGAAAAACACAACTTTGCTGTGGAGACCGTCTAGCCATGATAAACACGGCTGATAAAAAATTAACACAAGTGGGTACAGTTGATAAGTATAAGGACTTTTTCTTTGGCTTATTAGTTTTCTGTCAGATCCAAGTTCTGCATTGAGACATGTTCCAGCCACACCAGGTGAGGTCCAGTGAAGAGTTAGCTGTGAAAAAACACCCTAGAGAAAGGTGGGGGTAGCAGGTTTCCTTCTTTTAGCATTAACCTACAGCTAGATTGAAGTAAGTGTAACACAAAACTGCATAAGGACTGGCTTGCAGAAAAGGAGCTTCTTGAGGTTAGTTTATTGGCTCTTTCATTTATTGCTTTTTTTAGGCAGCTGTACTGGGATGTAGGAGACTGCCTGGCGTGAAAGTTCAGAGATGGAATAATAAGATTCAATAGCATGATTATGCATTTTATATGTGAGGCACCTTTGATTGTGGAAAAAGTTAAAGCGTGTCCTCCATAAAGTTTGAGGCTTCTCATAACACTAGGACAAGTAGGTAGATGAAGAGATGTGACATTCCTAATTGTTTCTTTTATCTTCCATGTTATAGAGACACAGTTCTATTTTAAAGACTTACCAAAAAAACAGGTCTTTCATCTGGAGCATAAAATTCATGTGTTCCCTGACCTCGTGTGTCACATGGTAATGAAACAACGTAAATCAGAAATGTTAAAAGTTGAAGTTTGTTAATATTACTGCTGAAGCTCCAGTCTCTTTCCTAGTTAAACTGACAGGTCCATAGTCCAAATATATATATTTACAGATTACTACAACATAAGGACAAAAAAATTAATGGACATCAATGAGAAACAAATGTAAATGCAAGTTTCAGATGACTATTTGGAAATTGCAAAAAAAAACCCACCAAAAAATCCCATGCCACCACAAAAATTACTTGCATTTTAAATGGGGCAATAGACTTTCTTTGTATCGTACTCCCATCTTACTCCTAAGGAAATAGTTCCATGATTTACACTCTGTGGGGAAAATGTAGTAGAAAGCATACATTTTACAGTCTCTAATCTATGTTTCCTTCTCACTTTTTTTAGCTGTCTGGGATGAATCAGTAGCCAAGATTCAGAAATCTATCTTCCCTGGTTGAGGAAGACATCATATGCGGATATTTTGAGGTCAATAAACAAAAGAAGATGGACTCCTACTGGCTTCTGCATTTTTTCCCACTGCTGCCAGCCACTTCAGAACAACTGGCTGAATTAGATTCTCCATCAGATGATAAAAAGGAAGCCAGTCTTAAATGTAGGAGGTGCAATCCTGACTCCATTGTATTCATTGGCTAAATATGAATTTGCTTCAACAGAGCCAGGATCTCCCCACAAAAGATTTAGCTATAGTAAGCAGTGGAATGTCTAAATGGCAGAGTAAAAAAACAGGTTATGGAGACTTTGGATCCCCACTGTGCACCCCCAAGCCAAGGACCATGGTAACACATCACATGAGACTATTGTCTTGGCTGGGTCTGTAACTGTCAGATTTTCAACCCAAAAGACTCACATTATTACCAGCTTCTGCAGGTAATCCTTCTAACAGAGGAATCAAACATTACAGAGATGAAGTGCTTCTCTCATTTTACAGACAGTCTCTTGAGGACAACTATCACTACCACTTCTGGTGATTCCAGAGCTACATCAATTATATTTTCCTTTAACCTATTACTGGCACAATGTTCTATACTATTAGCAGTATCCTGACCATTCTGATGCATGCTCTTGTAAAGGTACCTCTTCAAGTTAGAGAGACTGAGCTAGGTGAACTGATGGGGAAAAAAAAATAAAGATTAAATTCTTCATCAGAATGAACACAAGCCACCAGAAATAAGAAAAAGCACATAAACAACAGAATCTGTGCAGAGCAATGCAGTGATCAAGGAAATTCAATCAGCACTGCTTCTAGCATCAAATTTAGGGCCATATTTCCCACAGTACTTCTAAAGGGTATTTTTAAACCAGCTCTCCATGTGTGCTAATTGGGATAAACATAAATTCAGTAAGTAATGCCATTTTCCTTGGTTTTGTTTTCTTAACTGCTTGAATTCTAAAAAAAAAGCATCTACTTTCTTCTCCATCATCAGCTAAAATGCTGTGTGTAAAATTCAACATTGCTACCGTCTCTTAAGGCTACCTGTAAGTAAGTACAACAGTCAAAACTCAGTATCTGTTGACACAGTGAAAGACTGTTAAAATTATTTGGCATAGCTGCATATACAAAAAAAAATTAAATTACTAATTTTTTTTCTTGTCATATTTCCTCTTTTACCTGAATGTTATCTTCCTATCTTATTTATCCTAATTTTTATCTTTACTATAAGACAAATTTTACTACAGCATTATTTACATTGCTTCTCTTATATTCCTTAAAAGGTTGAATGACTCCACCATTCTGTAATTCTATGGAATGACTTTGTACAATTATGTATGAAATATATACAAGATTACACATAACCTAAGAGACAGAAATCTCAGAACTATATTTAGCATACTCACTTGAATAAAGGAGTTCCACAAACAACACATTTGTATATTCCTTGAGCTTTATGGTGTGTGTATTCCCCCTCAAAGGCACTGGGAAAACAACAACACTACATTTTAAAATTAAAGAAAGGAATTTGGGCTTTTTTTAATTATTAAAGTAGCTGAGTCTTTAGAAAGATGTTATAGAAGAACCCCACAATTTCTAAGTTGGCAGTTGTTTTTTATTAAAGGTAGCAAATAAAGCAGGCACAGGAAAAGGAGAATGTCCTCATTAGCGTGCCTCGGATGTTATGCATCATGCAAAAGGAAGCAAATTTTCCCACAGTACAAAGGCTGAAGCAACAACAAAAACAAAAAGGGGTAAAACAGGAGTCTTCCCCTATCTACCAAGTGAAATGTCAAGTTTTTGTAAACATGGATTGTTTGGCACGTAGCCGAAGCTGCCGCACCTCGCTGTGTCCATGTCTGGGCTGTGTGTAGGGCTCAGTGGCTGCACTGGAGCAAGGTGTGAGGCCGCCCGGGTGCTGCACAGCCGTGGCGCTGGGTCAGGCCAACACCGGCTGCCCAGGCGGCAGAGACATTGTAGCTGAAAATTAAATAATTGGTCCAGGATTTCAAGCTGTGTGCGCCTTATATTTTCAGTTGAAAAGCAATATTCCAGCTTTAAGGGAATATTTTTCTAAGTTAACAATCTAAAAGGCTAGGAGGTCATTCACCTAATACGAATCAGCTGCGCTAGCCCAACAAAAAGCCTATGTGCTCAGCAGCTTGTTTTTATTATCCTTTCACCCTTTTTATGAGGTCCAATTTTTTTTTATAAACAGGATTTTTAAGAATGACCTAATCTCCGATTGTTTGTGTGCATTAAATCACGTTGTTGGTCCGGTACACAAGAGCATGGAGGGCTGGGGGGAAGGCAAGATGGGCCTCCCAGCAAAGGCCACCGTCCCTGTGGCCCGCCAGGGCTGCAGCAGGACGGAGACAGCCGGGGCGGAGAGGGGGACTGTCCCCACCAGCCTCTCTGGCACATTCCGCCTCCAAATTCACCACTGTCAGGAAGAGGTTTGCCTATTAACCAGGACCGCACGTGCAGCAGGGAGCTCTTTCAGCTCATGAATGAAAACAAGCAGTTACATCATTAGTACATTTAGAGCAGAGGTAAAGCCACAGCCTTATGCCAAGATCAGTGGTATAAATTAGACAACAAAAAATGGCTGGGCCTTGGCAAATTACCTTCGGCTGGAATCAGCTGAGAGAGAGAGAGACTTTATTCACTAAGAACAATCTTGGAAGCCAGTCTTTTTTTTTTCCCCTCCAGGACTTGAGGCTGGGTTCCAGCGACTAAAGCCATGTGAGGGCAGTTATTGAAAATTTTTGACATTCCAACCACAAATGAGCCAATAAATACCTTCTCCACATGTGCTTCAAAAAGAAATTGGAGTGGGGTGGAAAAGAACTAAATTATGCTACCTTCTTTCTGCAGCCAAAACGTCTATACTTACAATGGCCACCTTCAAAACTCCAGCCTCCTGGCACGGGGCCATTTCCCTCGTGGTTCTGCTTACTGCGATGTCTTCCAAAAAAAGTGTACCTAAACCACTATTACTTCCACACGTTTTGTAGTAAACTAAAAACAGACTCTAAATATGAGCCTGGTGACTTTATAAGACATGCAGTGTTCATTAAAAGAAAAAGTCACACAAGACCCTTGGCCCTGGCCCCCCTGTTGCAGATGCTTGTCTTTGCAGTAGTGTTAATTTGTAGGGGTTAGTAAACAAGTGCAGAAATCCTGGAAGAAAAAAAAACTACTAACAAAACTTGGTAGAGGAAGGTGAGGAAACAGCAGTAAGAGGAGGGGTGGAAAAGAAAGATGCCTGTGTTTTTAGATCCAACTTTGGTAAATCCTGCCTTACCTTTCAGTCCCCTTCTCCTGAGTGACATGGTACTGCAGGGGTGTCAGCCGCTTCCTCAGCTCCTCCTGGGAAAAGACCACCTTACAGTCCTTTTTATCCCTACATGACCCTGCAAAAGAGAGGATATGGGAGAAGGAGCCTTTTTAGCTTAAATCCTGAATAATTGCTTTGGCAGACAGCCACAGTATAGCTTCTGCATTCACTTGTCAATGACCAGACTGGTCCCTAATGCACAAAGAATGGCTCAGCTGAACTGCAGCTGATTATTTCTTCAAATATAAGTATAGAAAATAATTTTTATAGAGAGCCAGGTGATTCCACTGGAGCAGTGACAATGTGCTACAGCCAAAGCCCTTTGGTGTGTTATACACTAAATTGTTGTGCACACAATCATTCACAAAAAAAGTACCATTTTTCAAACATTAAAAAAAATCTGCAAAAAATCCCAGCTACAGCTGAAACATTCTTTACAAGACATCTATATTGGAGACTTACGGTAATGGGCATATGATGTTTAGCCACAACATGTGGCAATTTCAGTACCCTTTAAAGTAGCTGAAAAACAATTCTAACCTTCAGAATTACAGTAAGGTTGATTTAACTTCCAGTTGCATCCTCATCCTTTATAACAGTAGCCTTTTTATTTTTTCACTCTTGAAGCAGTAGGAGTCCTAAAGAGTAACTTCTTCATGCACAAAGCTGTACAAGGTTCAACAATAAATTTGTAAAATTTGTTGCAAAGGAGGGTTGCTGTTGAAATTACCCTCCTCTGAAAATCTAATTGTAGCACTTTGCTTAATTCACACAGAAAATCCAAGGAGTACATAAGGATTACTGAATAAAAAAATCAACACTTGTATAGTGCAAAAATTCACATTGGGAAAGCAAAAAAGAACAATAAGGCTACTTTTGGGAATGAAAATTCCCAAAGTAGTAACATAAATTGCAAAATATTCAGGTAACTTTGATAATCATTGGCAAAAATTGGCTGAGAAAATACAGGAGGGAAAAAGCACTCTAATTATGACAGCAATTAAAATATGGTACAATAAGAAATAAACATTTGTGACAAAAACATTTTTTGCTAGTAATGTATATACACTCATAAAAAGACCAATTGTGTTCCCAAAGTCGAGGCAACAGAGCTACCCATCTGTATGTCATTTAGTACAGGAGAGGCAATGGCAGGTTTAAATTACATGGTATTGGATTGCAATTTCCTAACATTGGATGCTTTTCTGCTTTTTTACCTTGAGTCATTACTAAGAAGCGTTCATAAAAAGTAGCTTAGAGCACAGATGCTTGCAAATCATTTAAGAAAAGATGTTTCTTTCTTCCTCCCCCTCTTCTTTTCTCAATTTTTTAATGTGTGGGGGTGGGTGAATAGGGGAGAGAGAAAAAGAATAATGCTGTTGGTCACTACCGACTAACCCTAGGAAGTATTTTCAGGAAGAAAAAAGTAAAATTGAAAACATCTGATTGAAGTAAATAGTGCAAACATAAAAAGCTTTACTAGTGAAAGAAAAGTATTGAAAAGCGACTTTATTTCATAGATTAGAAATTACTTTTGATCTAAACATTCTTAAAAACAGATTGTTTTCCACTCTGACCCATCTCATTAGCTGTGCTGCACAGCCTTCGTTTTAATGGCAAGCTTTGAAAGAGCGCTGCTGTATGCCTTTGTTAGCTTCAATCTTATTTGGGAGAGGGATAAAGATTTCATTCCAGGTCTCTTTGTTTGTATTTCAAGAACCACTAAAGCAGTATTCACACAAATTTTGCAGGAATGTGCCCTGTGCCATAGCTTACAAATTATTTAGTTTTGGTGCACTTAAAGGTCACCTTCCAAATTAGCAAAATTTTCCTACATCCTGGCTTTTCAACCTTAAATGTAAATATTGTTTCCTAACTGTAAGTGAGGTTTGTTCTTTATAACATTTGGTTGCTTATTTAAAGATGTCAAACTTTGGAGGTTTTTATTCTCCAAATGTGCAGGACTCTAGGACTAATAAGTCTTTCAAAGTATAGCTAACAGGGAAAGGAAACATATGCATTATATAAATAGCTATTGTTATCTTGCATTATGCAGCTCAGAAAGAAACTATTTGAGAGGCAGTCTTTATAATTTCAGTTTTAAAAAGTAGTCTAGAGAGCAACAAAGAATCTTACAAACCAACATCTCTTCACTTTTTAAAATATCTACCCATAATTAAAAAAAAAATAAAAATTCAATTTGCTACTTAACTGCTGCAAAAAAAGGGCAAACTGAGAATAACTTCACTTTGAAAACAGAGAAAATACTGAGTATTTTAAAAAATGGTCAGTATGCCCCCTTTACTTTCCTTAAATAATTTTTCACCTTTTTACAAATTTAATGTTCTCCAATCTATGGGTTGACTATATGCACAAGAAAATTTCTAGATGCCACATGATCCATAGAAATGATCAGAAGTAGGAAGCATGTCAAAAATATCTTTGCATGCCTTGTTTTAATAATTAACCTTATGTTTTATAATACAAACAATTATTTATGTCTGCTGGGGAATTTTGCCAAACTACACTGGGGTAAAATGCAACTGACCCCAGTAAAGGTTTTTTCAAGTTTGTAATTTGAGTATTGATCAACAAGAAGTTGCACTACAAATTATAAAGGAAATCTCTTGGTCCAGCCCTCAGCATTCAAGAATGGCCCTATTCAATTAATTGTACTTATTATTTAACTGCTGGCAACAAAAAAAAATAGCTCAGTAAATGGATCATGCTATTTCCCTATTGCCATAGAGGCAAGGAGGCAAAGCAAGACTCATCCCTGACTGCAGAGGATATAAGAGTATGTCATCTGAAACAGAGATAGCCTACAAGCTTCCATAAAAATGCAATGAATCCTAGAAACTACTGTATAAGATTCTAGGAATACATTCCTTCAGTTAGGAAAAAATTATATGCAAGAGTGCACAATTTTCAGCAAATGTGTCTGCTTCTGATTTTGCAACTGTTCCTGTCTGACATGAGATGACTGTCACATTGAAGCCAACTGTTTGTATCTTGGGAGGGGACAACATAAAGCTACACAGAGAAATAAATGCCCAATATGAGAAAAACTGCCACTAGTAATGGAGCTGTTACCGAGCTCGTTATTAAACCAGAGAATAAATGGGCAGGCTGACCACCTTCCTCAGTCTGGTTCTCCACAGATGGGATGAGGTTTGGAAAGGTTCCATACTGGCAGCAAAATGCTTCAGCAGCTCAGCTGTAAAGGCAGGCTCATAGTTCACTACCAAATCATAGTTTGAGGCAAATGAGAGAAAAGGTCATCAGTTCTACAAACAGCATTATATCAGTGTGGTTACTGATTAAAGGTGAGGCTAAATTAAATGCAGTATAAGAGAGCCTGGGTTCACAGGGTCTGTATTAGCACTCTTGTTCTTTGGAGGCGGTGTTCTCAGCAATGACTTTTAGAAAAGCCCAGGACAGCTATGTTCTGAACTCCAGTCAGATGCAGCTGTTAAGAGGTGAATGCTGGCCTGCAAAGGCAGACAAAATCCCTTTTACATTCCACTGCAGGATCGAAGGCCAGATTAAATCTCTCTAATCAGCACCCCATGGTGCCTTCTTTGGGGTTGGCACTCCTAAGAAGAGCAATGTGCAGGCAGCTGTCACCAACAGGCACTTTCAGCCCTCTGGCAACACCTACAGCAGTGCTCAAGGCACATCCTCCTGGAGCAGGATGGTAGGCTTTGTGAGGAAATGACCAGCCTCACAAATCTTAATGCATTAAAAAAAAAAAAAGAAAAAGGAAGAAAAAGCTGAGGGGGGTGAAACATTTAGGAATGGTTTGTTTTTTTTTTCTGAAAAGCAAGGCAGTGCATGCTGCCATTTACTACTATTCACCTGCAAACTATGGGCATTTCAGAGTTCAGCTCTGAAGTCTGCTGTACAAATTAAGTGAACAGAAAGTATTTTCTGGGTGTTGACCTGATAATGAAGACATTAAGCATCTCACCTCACATATAAGTTCCAACTGACCTTTTCAAACCTGTGGTTCATAACATTCCTTCCCTATAACCAATCACAAGAAAACCAGCAACAAGATATTTTCAGACAGACGGACACAAGTTAGCAGACCATTACTCCTCACCACTCAGCCCCTCACCTGTTCCAACACACCAGAGGGTGGTGATTAGTGTCTGACATGCCCTGAAATATGTGGCATTTTGCCTGATAGCTTTCCTATATCAAACAGTCGTTTGAACCATTCTAACAATTTTCTCTTATGTTTTGTTGCTTCCTATCACTGAAATTAACTCACCATTTCAACTGCATGGAGGACACAACATTCATTTTCCCTCTTCTACCTATGCTTATATTCCACTGCATTAATGGACATTACAGTCATGCACTGAGCACATACCACTTAGACTTCCTGAACTAAATAAAGCAAGATCAAATGTTCCAGCAGAGCACAGACATATAATAAATCTGGCTTCTACTTTTCAGTACTACTTCTTTTAATATAACCAAGCAGTTTTTTAGGGGCCTTCCAGTAGATTTTATTTTTCATATCTCACCCCAGTCCCAATCCTGCAAAGTGGCCTGTGTTGGCAGGCTATTGAGAATATGCATAGTTACTTAAGAGTCTATGAATATAAATAGGACTATGGAATCTGGCTCTAAGTATACATCTCTCTGCTTCCAAAGTCTGTCCCTTCATGAGTGGGTCAGACCTTGGTAGATCGATGGCAAATTACCTCAAACTGCTATTAAGACGAATTCCATGAAATTAAAAAATGTTTGCATACATTTCTTTAAATAAATATCCTTACAAATGCTATTGCTAATATTTAGTATTATTAAAAGTGGAATCTCTGATTTCTTAATATTTCAGATTTACACAGTTTATGCCTCTTGTTGCCAGTTTTGCCTCACTGTCTGATTAAGAAAAGGCAAACTTACATATTTTACTCTCTCACATATTTTAATTTCTGTTTAATTTGTTCTCTGTGGCCTCTAGTCATCAGCCTTAGGAGAATGCTGCAGTGTTTTCTCACTGCAAACAAGCCAGGAACTGCTATCTAGTTTATAAAAGAACAACTCTTGAGAATGGTTACATTGCAAATAGTTCTATTGACTTTTACTTGGAAAATAAATTACATGATAATTTGACATGATAGTTCTTTTTATAATCCCCTCACGAGCCATTTCAAATTACCTTAACCTGCTGGTGACTAGGATAGATGTTGCAAAAGAAACTGAAACTTCAGTTTCTGAACTCCGTCTGAAATGTTGGGAGGTCAGGTTTAAGTAAAATTCAAACCTCATCATTAAAAAAATCCTGTAAATGTTTTACACATTGAAAAACAGATCCGTGGCTCCTTTGCTTTCTTGCTGTAGGTAGCTAACTCCCACCTGCTGTTGAAATACCATTTGCAGTTTCATGCAAGCATTAGAAGTAATGGAGCGAAGACCATTTCCACTATATCGTGCGCTGAAAATCCAAAAGCCAGGTACCAGGACAGCAGTTTGAATTTTGAGTCAAATTCTAAGGTTCTATCTTAAAGAACACCACCCAAAAACTAACTGTCTTTAAAAAAAATTATTTACTTCATAACCAGGAGGGTCAGATGGCCACCAGCAAAGGGGAAGCCCCTTCTCTGCAAACTTGCAAACTTCCCATATAATCCAGTAACAGAGCTGTCACGTTTATTTTATCTCCCTGTTCATCAGCACAGCTCTTTGTTTAATACAAACACATGTATTTTGAATCACCACTAGAAATTTTCTATATAAGAGAGCAAATTTCTCAAGCACTAAATCAATCAATCAATCAATCTCCCCAAGCTGCCAGCTAATGCATCTATATGCACTTGTTTTCTCTCTACAGAAAGTGGTACTGGAACCCCAGAAGGCCTGTATAGGCAGCATCTGTTGTTTCCACAGGTCTGCAAACCTGCTTGCAGCAATCTACTTGGCCATGCAAGCCAAAGAAACATTCCCTGGAAAAGCAATCTGTCTCTCCTCCCTGTGACTGTAAAAAACATTTAACAAAAGACTGAAGTGTTTTGCCTACCGGGAAAGGGGGAAAGAAAATCAGCTCCTTTTGTCCTCTCCAGCCATGTCTACTTTACTTCCATGTCTGACATCAATGAAATAAATGTCACTACTAGACACAAACTTGGTCTCACAACCTTTCCAAATTATAACAACTGAGAGGAGTCCACCACCACCCTACTCTAGCTGGTGGAGATGAAGGCAGCTTCCTCTGAAGCTTTTTGATCTGTCATCTTCACTAGTATTGCTGCAACAGCATGTGGCTGCTCAGCAGAGGTTGGTGAATAGAAGAATCTTCAATTAAGTGGAGCAAAGGCTCATTATGTTATAAACTGCCACATTTATTATCGTTTCTGCTGAGATGGCCAAAGACAGAGTGCACAGGGCAGCTGACCTATTTGCCTTTCTCTTGGATGCAAACCAGGCAAGACAAGATCAAGATCTATTGGTACAGCAATGGACAGGGGAATATTTATAACGATAGATTTCTCTTCCTCTCCCCCCTAAAGAGACTTTTGTTTTTCTGATATTATCCTAGCACCTTTCACAGGCACTACATTTGTTTAAATTAAAAACAAGAAAGACAGACACACTGAGCACTCCTTATCTGGTCAGTAGATTTCTGACAGAATCAATAAAAGGGTGCCCAACATATGGAAAGGCATTTTATTAACAGTAGGATTAAGATTAATTAAGTAAGAGTGCTTTATGCTACCTTTTGCATTTAAAATATTTCAGTAAGTCATCAAAATAAGTTTATTCACACAGCTTTAATAAAGGTTTAACCCTGCAGCAGAAACAATTAAAAAGTCAGCATTTTCCAGCAGTGGTGTGTAGCTTATTTTGGCATTCAGGCTGTTGCTAAATCCTCCTGCTGCTTCCTCCACAATAGTGATGTGTGGCCTGTGAAATGAGCACTGGATTTCAAGACTCAAGGTGCCGCAATCTGTACTTGGCATGAGGGTGGAGGAAAGGAGGGGGCTGGGGGAAAGTCTTGCCTCTCCTGCAATTCTCTATAACAGCCCAGATCTAACCCCCTGCAAAACTTGATCTGTCTCCAGTCTTGCAGAGTAAGGAACATTTTTGCAAAAGCACCACCTGCTCTGTGGCCTTCCATCCCGTTTCTCCCAGCACTGAGGGACATACCTAGCATGAAGACAGGAATTGCTGGGACACTCTGCTCCAGTTTATGCTCTGCTATGACCACCACAGAAAACACGGTAGACCCCTCCGCTCTCAATCTGCTTCAGGACTAAAGGTAGAGGAACAGTCAACAAGTTTTGTAACTGCCAACTTCATTCCCTAATGGGCCTTCTGGAATTCCTTATTTTTCATTAGAATTCAGCCATGCCTTATGGGTCAAGAAGATGGGGTCAAGCCCTGTAAAAGGACCTTAAGAGGATTCAGTCAAGCCTTTCCATGCTCTGCTCTCCACAGGACTCCCTGACCCGGGCCAGAGCATTGATGAGGGAGTTCTGACCCACAGTGCACAAAGCTGCCAGCACCTCCCATCCCACAAGAACCTCTTCTCCAGACACAGCAGAGGGCACCTTTGTACCCTAGCCATGCATCCCTTCCGAACACAGCTTCTCTTGAAAGAAATCACAAACTGAGATATATATTTAGCTTGTAATTAAGAACAATTTCCCCTGCTTAGCCTTCTCAGGGACACAACTTGTCTCTACTCATTTACCCTCAGATCATGATCTGTGCTGTAGCAACTTATGGTTAGCCTAGCAGTTTAAGTTATGGTAATGTTCGATCCTCTAGTGACTGACTCCCAGTCCACACTCTAGACCCATTCAAGGTTCCATCAGATTCCAAGCTCATACATTCCCCAAGTGATTGTCTCCTCCATTGTTTCCCAACACACTCTTACTGACTTTAGGGCTCACACTGAATTCTTGCACATTTTCTTGCTTGTCCTCCCTCAGCTTAGCAATATAGAAAATCTCCTTAATTTCTGTGTGCTCTCCTTTACATCACAATCTTCTCTGAAACCTTAATCATATACTCCTCAGAGAAAAGACAAAGCCAGGAGTTGCTTTTAATTGGAGGGGGAAAAAAATGAAGGCAGGCCTTAAAGGACTTCTTAGCCCTCCTGTTAGACACTCCAATAACTAAAAAAAGTAACTTTTCATGAGAAGCTTTAAAACCCAGAAACAGCCTGCTGAAAATTCATCTTTTCCATATCCAACTAAGCAGAAAACACACTAAGTCTTAGCTGCAGAAGGCTCAGGAATGGAACAGAGGAAATTACAGAATTAAAACATTTCTGCAAGAAGGGTAGAAATGGTTTGTGGTGGATCCTTTATGGGAGCAGGAAGGGAATAAGAACAACCTTAAAAGATCCATCAGAGAACACATTCAGGGACTGTCTTTCTGCATGATCTGGGAAAACAAGAAATGTCTCATGATTCCAGTGCTTCTCAGTGCAAGAATCACTGAGGACCCTCCACCCAGGTGGGACAGCATCTGTCTCCAGAGCAGATATGGGAGAGCACAAAACTCCACCTAAACAAAGATTTAAAAAGAGCGTAAAACCAGAATATAAATGCTAGGGAACGTAACAGAAGGCTTCTAGTCTTCTTTACAATCTCAAGTTTGGCAAGTATCAGGCACTATTAAGAGTATTACACCTGAAGAAATATTTATTAATAAATTTGCATTAGAATGCATTAAGGCATTCTAGCCAAAAGAAATAATTGTAAATATGGTACATCAAATTTACTCCCCTTAAGACAGCTTTATCTAATTTTTTAAAATTCATTTTAAAGCCATTCCAAAAATATGATAATTTTATGCTCTATTATGATAATACAGTGTTCTACTATCATATGACTAAAAGGAAAACATATACACAGACATTGATATAATAATGACACATGAATGGTTTCAAATGCTATTGACTATTGTGATCACATAGTGGGTATTTTCCACTCTTTTCAAGAGTCTTTCTCATAACTGCTGGGAGGCAGTAAACTAAGTATTTGTAAGACTGTTTTAAATTTTAAAATATATTTTTGATCCAAATTTATATTTGCTTTTTTTTTTTTAATTTAGCTGGATACTAATGAGTTTTAATTTTTGCTCCCCAGCCAGTTCTGAGGAAAAAGTACATTCATCTGAGACCTTGTATGGTATACTTAAACCCAGAGCAAATTTTTATGTTCAAGATATAAACCCCAGAAAATATGAATTTATAATGAAAACATTGGCAGGCATTGAGCCATATCTGTATGGATGGTTTATGCTATGCAGAATCACTCTTACTTTTATTTTCTTTTGGACCATGTGAACAGACATCTGTAGTAGTACATCTCTGGTGATACACATTGCGGAAAACTATAAGGAAGTTATAACATACATTATAGAAATTCTGTCTCTGAACATAGAATATGAAACATTCAGTCACACTCAAGTCACACAGAGTTCGACTGCAACTTCCATATTTTGAATCCATAAGGCTAAGGTCTTAACTAGACTTTTGGTCATTAAAGCCATATCTGGCAAACATTATGCACACAGATATTTCACTGAGAGTTCAGAGGAACAAATGCATAAAAATAATTCATATATGCAAATGTTTTCAAGATCTGTTCCTAAACGTAATTCTTTATGTTAACACATTACTGCTAAAAATTCAATTTTGATACCTAGTAATTTTCTGTTCACTATTAATTTCAATTTTATGAAAAGACATTCTATTAAAACTTAGAATTAAAGAGTTAATAAAAGAGTGAGAAACCATACTATAGTTATTTACTTAATAAAGACTTACACCATATGCCCAACACCATCTTCATACAGATGCATTGTAGTTTAATCTAATGCTAGAAAAGTATGGTTTCCTACTAGTAGTTATTTTAGTAATTAAACACTACACAACAATTTAATATTAGCTAGGACTTCATTATATGGAAAAAAAAAAAAACCAACCCCAAGTCTACCCCTATAATTTCTTCATCATTACTTTTACTTAATTTTACAAGCACCATAATTTTCTTTGATATACAGGAGAGGAAAAGCCAAATTATCACATGCAAAAAATGTGATGTAAGCAGCACAACATTCAAAGTGTTAAAGAAATAAAGGGTCTTTTTAAGAAATGAGAACCCATAATAATTAAAAGACACAGCAAAGCAATATAAGCTATCTTTTTACGTTATAGCTTGGTGGTCTGCTTCAGAAAACATATGTACATGGAATCATGACTTGTATCAGTTGCTTCTTAGTATGCATAAAGCAGATGAAGTAGTTTTTATACTAAATGTTTGGTGGGGATTCTCGTGATTTTGAAGTGGTTTAAGAAACTTAATTTCTGTGAATTAAATCCTGGCAGGTGCTGAGTGCATCCTACATTTCCAAAGAAATTCAGAACATTCATCTCTAATAAAGTGGGCTCCAGGAGAAACACCTGTGTCACACAACAGACACAATGGAGCTGAGGTCATCATTGACAATGAAGAAACCTTGAACCAATGTGATGGTACCTTGCATATGGGCAGAGATTTTGGTTCTTTCCCCAGTATTCTTGCTTTTCTTCAAATACCTGTAAACGTTCCTAAGGTCTCAGGGTGTATTTTCTGTATGAACGACTCCTAGACGGGAAGCTTTTCACAGAGCCCTGGATGTGCAGAACAGCAAATGCCTAGTGCCATCTGCTGGGAGCGCTTGCTCCTGTTCAGACTTGCCATCTTGTCTACAAAAAATGTTATGGGCAAACAGTGCACTAGGTGTGCACACATTGAAACGTTTAGTCCTAACTTCAGACAAAAAAATATTTAAAAATACCGTTTTGAAGAACAGATCCGCACTCCAGGTGCTAATATACAAACAGAAAAAGAACAAGTAAAAAAACTTCACCAGCACAAGTGAAACTCACGAGTGCTTAGAAAATAGTAGATCAAAGAAGAGATGGGTCATCTCTATTCTCAGATACCTCCCAATAGTATTTAATTAATTTAAATAATTAGGAGGAAGGGGGAAGAGAAAAAATACCCCTTGTTTATGATCTACAACTGTATATTAAATATAAATAATATATTACATTGTGTTACTTTATTCTTTACAGGAAGAAGTACCATTCCAAGCATAGAAATTGAAACAATACTTTCATTCAAATCTTTGTCCTGCAGATATTTAACTGCATAGTGTTTAAAACATTGTTTGAAAGCCCAGTTTAGTGCTGTGACAGCACTTTGCTTCCTTACTCTGAGCACGGGCCCCAGAAGGTTAAAAAGTCTCTTTCCATATTGACTTTGCCACTCAATTAGAAGGTGGCCAAATCCCACACTGTCCCAGACTAGGTGGACATATGGCATGGTGGCATGGTTACAGGATTGCAATTCACACAGAACTGGATGGTGGGAAAAGCACTAGCTCTAAGTGTTACGTTATAAAAATCTCATGAGAACTTGGGGGGTTTTCTGTATATTCAGAGGCCAAAGTCACAGGGCATTTTGGCATTTAAGCAGATGTTGGCTCTACATTTCCTTCCTATGTTTTATTTGATACATGCTACGCCATTTACTTGCAATCCCATACACCACACACAAAAAACCAAACCAAAGGCAAAGCAAGTCTATGTTACTTTTTAAGCATCTGGGGAATTTAGATTACTCTTAAAATATGTGAGATATGTGATTGTATATTATTCCACTGATAGCAGATGAATTTGGGCTTATTATATATACATATCTATATATATCTCTGTGAAGTTGTCAGTCAGTGGAACTCAATCTATTAATGGTCCCACAGTTAGAGATCTAAGGGATGGGAATAAAGAGTAGTGTTAACTTTTTATTCCAAAATGTGACTACTGGATTATGGCTGAAAGCCAACTTGATAAAAAGAGCTAATGCAGTGTTTTGGAAACAGGTACAGAACAGCAAAACCTTCCATGGGCTGTGTGTGTTTCTAGCTGCTCAGCTTGCAGATCTCCTTTAGAGAGTGGGGACACAAAGACTGAGTGCCCCCATGTTAAGGTAGACACCAGTAATATGAGCACATATCGAAAGATGCATAATGAGGGCTAAGGAAATTTGCTTACCCGATATTTTTAGGATTTTAAATCTGGCTCAGCAGCAAATATAACAGGAAACCGAGGTCAAGCTGACACAATGTGGGTTATTCTCTCTCTTCCTCAATATGTGTTTGCAGTTCCTATCAAGGTTAATAGGAGTTTTGTGCACATGTGGGGGAAATGGAACGTAAATGCTGCAAAAATTGGACTCAGATTTAGTTCAAATAAAGTCTAATAAGCTTTAGAAAAATCCATCAGCTTGAAAACTGATGTCCTATCACCAAAAAAAATCTTTAAAACATCACCTCCATATGCTTGCTAAGTCCAGGTCTGGGAGAAACTGCTTGTAACATTGTGCACTCTTATGAACCAGTTGTGAGTGTAGCACTAACATCCAAGCTGTCCCATTTTTGAGGCTTCAAACAGAGATCAGCCAGGACTGTATCTTTTTTATTTGGGTGTCAAGAAAATTTCTAGCAATGTTCAAAATTAACTCAGTACAGCTTATATTTTCTCCCACATAACCCTGTACACTGACATTTTACGCTGACATTACAGACTGTTGCAATTTAAGTGAAATACAAAATACTTAGGTTAAAGGTTTTCATGATATAATCAATTCATGGAGATGTGGTCTTATGGCACCCTTCCCAGACCTAATGAACAAACCTAGACCTTACATGAAAAGTACAGCTGCATGTGGGCATTGAATTGCATGTTTTCACTTAGTTATGTAGAGAAGTGTCACATAACTAAGGAATATGGTGTTGGAGGAATGAAAGAATTAAGTTTTAAATTCTACACACTTTTTTTACATGATTTTCAGTATAACACACTTGATTTATAAAAACTGTGAAAAGAAACACATGGACCATAACTATAATATAATGCTAAATATTTTGGAAAATATTTTTAAGTCCTATGATTTAATAGCAATCAATATGTGAAATTCTTCTAGATATTCTCTTTTAAAATTAGGAATGGAATTTAATAAAATATTTTCAGTTTAATTACAAAGTTTTAGCCAAGAATGTGGAAAATAATATAAAATTTAAGAGGAAGAATTTTGGACAAGTCAGCATTTCCAAGCTTCTTAAATTCTCAGATATGAAATTGCTCACTTAACTCAAGTGACTTTTACCAAAAAAAACCAAAAAAAAAAAAAAAAGAAAAAGAAAAAGTGTAAATAAACTTCTGCTTCAAAGGAGAATTATTTAAACAGAACAACCCATAGCACATTGTTTCCTGCAGCAGAGACACCCATTCCTACAAGGGCCTTTATTATGCATGACACAACAAGCAGCACCCATTCAACCTGAGGGAAGCCCACAGGCTCGCAGGGCCACTGGCTGGCTCTTTGTCACCAAATGCAGCAGGTTGAATGCAGACATCACTGTGATATCCTCACCAACAAAACCAGAGGCAAAGAACAGGGGCAAGAGCTGAGTAGGGAAGAAAAAAAAAAGAAAAAAAAATAAAGATGAGAACAAATTAAAACATCAAAAATGTTAAGATACATTCACAGAAAAAAACAATACTTAAAATTTTGTAAGACTACCACATGGGAGCACAACTCTAAATGCACTTTTCTTAGTGCGTTTAACCCATTTTTTCTACCCCACCCCCCAACATTTTGATACATATTATACAGTATTCAGTGAAACCATTTTAAAATGCTACAAAGTGAGAGGAACTGGATATTTTTATAGGGGGCATTCACAATAGCTGCTTTAGATACCCAACTGAGAGCAACTTGGGGTAGCAACCTAATCACAGGTGCAGGGGTACGAAGGAAAAAAACCTTAGAACCTCAGCTAGATAGTAGGAATCCTACTTGGAACACCCAGGAATGCTGGGCAGATCAAACATGCAGCCTTTTCCTATTTATTTTATTTAAACCAAGATCACACTCCGCAACATTTCTGAATGGTGAATGCTGGAAACCAGTCATTGCTAAAAATTGTTCTTTTGATGACTTGTTTTAGGAATGTGACTTTTCATTGTAATAAACTTGCCAGTTATTTTAAAACCGTGGCTTTTCAAAGGCAGGAAATAATTCATGTTGTAAACTGTCCATGAGATATATTTAAACAATCTTCCAACCAGTTCAAATATAGCAAACAGAGAGATGGCAGTCATGAGATTTTATTTCAGAAGGGTTTAATGCACAAATACTAATTGTTCCATGCACCCCACAACGGGAAAGAGGAAATGCAGCTGCCTTATAGCCCAGCCATGCACAGCCACAGCTCACTTCAGAAGAATATGCGATGTGGGACTGGAGCCAATCCCCAATCAAAATCGACACTGAAATGCCCTGGGACTCTCGTGGAAGTAGGATCTGGCCCCAAGTAGCTGTAGAGCAGCAGGGCAGGTCTCTCAGCCTCCTCTCAATCTCACCCTTTTGTCTGCGGCAGCCCCCGAGCCGCGGGGGCCAGAGCCCTGCCATGGCCCCCAGCAGAGGCTGTGCCAGCGGGGAACAAACTGACCGCGGTCCCGTCCTCAGAATCAGAACGGGATTCTGAGAGGAGCGACGCTTACAGAGCGCCCCAAACAGCCGCAGACGCCCCATCCCTGACAGCACTCACTGTCAGGCTGGAGGGGACCCTGAGCAACCAAGTGTAGTTGAAGTTGTCCCTGCCCTTTGATGGGGGTCGGATTAGGTGGTCTTTAAAGGTCTCTTCCGAGCTAAACCATTCTGTGATAATTCCATGACTATAACAAGGACCCAGCCCTCAGCCGTATCAATTACCAAACCGGTCTGGAGTGCATCTGAAAGAAACGTGCTCGCATCCACACGCCTCAATTCGGTCGTACCCAAATCAAATTGGTAGCTGCGAGACCCCCGACACTTCAGTGCTTCCCGACGGCGGCGGGTAGGGGGCCGGGTGGGCACTGCGGGGCAGGCAGCCCGTGAGCGCCGTCACACACTCACAAACACGTCCCCGTCATAGCGGCGGCGGAGCCGCGCGAAAACCAGCGCGAACCCCTGCGGAGCAGACCGCCAGGAGACCGGACGGCTGCGCGCAGCCCCGCCGCAACTCCGGCACTGCCCCGCAGTCCCGCACCTCCTACACTGCCCCTCAGCCCCCGGCACTGCCCCGCAGCCCCGGCAC